>NC_090172.1:13640908-13720908 GCF_024679245.1 Pseudorasbora parva | reverse complement strand
GGTGGCCTAAATGTTATTTTGTTGCTCTTTATTACAGCATGACTTATCACTGTAGACACCTCATGTTCAAGCAACAGCACGGATCAATAGGTTTTAGCTGTTAGTGTATTGATTATTAAAAAAGGTTTGATTATTGATTTATTGATTTATTTCTGCTTTTGGTTTTCAGCCATGTGCATCCAGAATTGTTGGTTTTCAGCCCAGAATGCATCCCACAAAACATAGTTTAATACACTAAAGTATACTTCAATACATACAGTATACTTTGAGCGATGCCATGCTGCAAATGTGTGTGTGTGTGTGTGTGTGTGTGTGTGTGTGTGTGTGTGTGTGTGTGTGTGTGTGTGTGTGTGTGTGTGTGTGTTGGGGGGGGGCAGTCTGAGGGGGGACATTTACATTTGGACAGTTCAGACTGAGATACATTTCTAAAAATTGGATTGTAAACTGACAGAGCAGCTCAAAATGTGAAGAAGAACCAGAATATTGTTGGGATTGGATTTGTGAAAAGAAAAGAAAAGAAAAGAAAAGAAAAGAAAAGAAAAGAAAAGAAAAGAAAAGAAAAGAAAAGAAAAGAAAAGAAAAGAAAAGAAAAGAAAAGAAAAGAAAAGAAAAGAAAAGAAAAGATTTGAGCTGGAAGGCCGGAGCTGGGCGATAACAAAGGGGAGCCAATAAAACTTTAAACTCCCACCAACACTGCTAACACACATACGCACATATAGATATGACTCAAAACATGCACAGAAAGAAGCCTTATTAACCGACTTGAATCACAAAGTCACAGTGCCATAAATTACCATATGCGCTTGTCAAACCAAGTCCAATTAAAGGAGAGGCAGCAACAGACATGGAGAATGCAAATTCCCAGGGGTTGAGCCTGAAAACTCTGTGAATTTCTCTGCAAGAGACACACGCGCACACGCCCGATTGCCACCAGAGCTGATAATGACCTGTCAGTCAGCATTCACAATTTTTGATTTGTCTCAGTTTTAAAAAAAACAGCATTCAAACATACTATTTTTGCAGCATACAGTATGTCAATTTAAAGTTATGCATGTTTATAGTGCACACTGCGTGACCTTTCTGAATGATCTATGTGCGCAAATGTGCACTCACATTTGATGTACAGATATTTGAAAGTCAAGCCACATTATACACCGCTTTATACAGTACAGATTGTTTCAAAGCAACTTTTCAGTTATGAAACAAAAATAAAATAGTGTCATTATTTCTGAATTTAGTTCATGGCTGATTCAATTTAGCTCAATAACAGTGTGAATGTGGTCAATTTAGAGCTGCATCCCATACTGCATCTAATACTGTTCAACTTGATCAATGAACTGAAAGAATTTATAGCTGATTTGAATTAAAATATGTAATTTAATTAATTCATATAAACATTTATTTAATAATGCTTTCAGTAGCATACAAATATATATATATATATCTATATATATCTATATATATATATATATATATATATATATATATATATATATATATATATATATATATATATATATATATATATATATATTGTTAAAGGGGAGGTGTTAAAGCAGTTTCAGTCAATCTCATGTCAATCTTGAGTACCTATAGAGTAGTATTGCCTTCATATCTCCGAAAAGACTTTAGTTTTATTATATTTATAAAAGAAATATGGGCTGTACCGAGTCTTTCCGGAAAAAAACGAGCAGCTGGAGGCGTATCGTGTGGGCGGAACTAAAGAATGACGATCGCGAACAAAGCGGTGACGTCCTCAAGCATGGAGAAACCCATGGCTATCGATCTCAGCTTATACAGATAATGATCCAGAATCAAATCTGAGTCAGAAATAAATTGAACAGGAGAAACAGCAGCAGCAGGACGTCCGTCTCTGTGGTATGTACTGTATTTAGTGGCCTGTCAACATTTGTGTGTGTTTACTCGCAGTTTATGAGGACATGATTCGGTTTATGGACTATTGTATGCGACTAAACATTAGCAGTAGCAAGCAAAACGGTTTTGCACGTCAGACTAGTGTAACGGTATACACAGAACAACAATGGAGTAACCGTTAGCGCATTTGTATGACGAAGCACGCGATCGTGTCGTTTACTGATGTTTACTCATGCGACGGTAGCCAACAGCAGAGACATTTGAAGCAGTTTTACTCACCGACTGCTTCCAAAGCAGGACCGAACCTTTATCGCTTGGGCCGCTCCGTCAAAAACACACTTCTTTGGTATGATTTGGTGAAGTCCTGTGACAGCAGTGGCGTGGAAATCCACTTTGAGACGCGACTGAAACGATGTTGTGAAGCTTCCCGTCATTTCTGCGTTCAAATCGGTTCAAATACAGCGCTGCCTTCCCGGAATGCTGTTTCCTTCAATGCCCGTTGAAGTCACTCGACATCACCCATAGGAATAAAGTAGAGCGGACAACTGGATCTGCAGCTTGAGAGCAGTGTTTATGGGCGTGCATTTCCTCTCTCGCTCTAGTCACGCGCGCGCGCACCCTACCGGGAGAAGAGCCCGTACGGCCCATACAAGGACCTTCCGCTCTGTCGACGTCAAGCCGACCCATACTCTAAAAAAACTCTCCGAAACTTGTGAGAAACCGGAAGGAGTATTTTTGACACCGAAATACACCATCAAACGTCCAACATTATAGTTTTTGAAACTTTGTCCATGTTTAGGATGGGAATCCAAGTCTTTAACAGTGTAAAAAGCTCAGTATGCATGAAACTGTGCATACTATGCAAAATCCAAATGACCTGACCAGTAACATTATACTACATGATAAATTACTGATTTAACTGTCAAAAGTATGGAAGCCCGTTTCCGCCACTCCAGTTGCGTGATGTAAAGTCACATCAGTTTTTCTCTCACAATTGCGAGTTGTTAAGTCAAAATTCTGAGATATAAACTCGGAATTACGTGATATAAAGTCACAATTCTTATTTTTTTCACAGTCAGAATTTTTACATTATATCACACAATTGCAATTTTATATCTCAGAATTTTGACTTAATATCTCAGAATTCTGACTTATAACTTGCAATTGAGAGAAAAAAAGTCAGAATTGTGACTTTACATCACGCAACTGGATTGGCGGAAACGGGCTTCCATACAAAAGTGCACAAATGTGGCACAAATATAATGTTTTTATTTTAATTTTTTTAATTTATTTCCAAGGGCATTTGAAACAACATACTAGAGTCTAACATGTTTATTGTTGGATCCATTTGTATTTTTAGCATATATTATTCCTTAAGTAATAAGCTAGTATTTCATTCGGATGATAACTATGGGCTCTTCTGTAATGGTTTAAGAGCCCCGTTTGCCAGAGGTCATGATCAGTTCTTTCAACATGCTGAAGCTCAGTCGGTTTACCGGAGCGTGAGAGCAGCAGGAACAAGTGTACGAGTCTGCCAGTCGACTGCAATGAATTAAACCGGCACAGCAACCCACCAGGGACCCATTTAGCAGACGTACAGTACCTGACAGGATCGCTTAAAATTTAGAGTGAGAGCGAGATGGCCGAGGAATAAACCCCCATCAAATTCAATTACGCTGAAGCAATTTTACCAGTGCCACTAAAATTGATATTTTCGAACAGAGTGCAATGAGACTAAACATCGAGGTTTGTGCTTCGTAGGTATTACTGCGATGCTAAGGTAAAACTGTTTAGGTCCGTCACCTCTGGAGGACTGCCAACATTTATGATCCAAAACACCCATGTAATGCTGCTCGGTTACATGTTAGGGTCAAACTTCTCAGATGTGTCATTTATCCTTATACAGTATGTTTTTACACTATTTTGCAAATGGAAATAAAACCTTTTGTTTTTTGGTTTTTTTTACAATCACCGTTTAATTGTAAAGCCCCACCCATTTCAGAGCAGGGCTTTCAGGTGGGACAAAAACACTTTGAATAAGATGCTTTGGTGGATCAAAAACCGCAAATGAGTACATTTTATTGGGGAAAAAACAGCAAATTTTACCAAGAGTAATGTAGTATATGGCCAAAAGATTATTTACCCATGATTCATAGATAGATAGATTGGACTTGGTAGGGTTGTATTGTATTGTGCAAAAATCTCACAATAAACAAAGCATACAATAACTATAATGTAATCAGTTATTAATATTTAAAGGGTTCAGATGCAAAAGCCTCTAAAAGCCACTTCGGTCAAAATTGAGATAAGAACACTTGAGTAAATGCTATCTGCATATAGTATACATTCATAAATTACTTTCACTTCAAACCCACTTAAACTCAGCCTCAGCCCATTCAGAATGTACCGGTACTTAGATAGAAACATATACCTAGGACCCTGACAAAAATGCTTATTTAATAAAAAATGTCAGATAGACTAAACAAGCTTTTGCATCATTTTGTTGGTTCTCCCTTGTTTTTGGTTATAGCAGCCTAGCTCATTCAGCTGGGCATTAGCTCACTAAACTTCATCATGTGCTATGCTTAACTTCTTTCCACACCTCCCATGCTTCAGGTTTATAATTTCACAGAGGTTTTCACTGGCTTTACGGTCAAGGGACTGAGGAGGCCACTTGAACACTTGAAGACAAAATGCTGAGCATGAACACTTTCGTTGCGTTTCATTTATATTAAAACACTCCACTCCTTACCTGACACAATCCAATGCTAGTTTGTTCAATTTTGACTTGTCGCACTGCAGAACACGAATCTTTCCTATGTTCTTCGGCAAATGCAATGTGTTTTTGCTGTAGATCAGTGGTTGGCAACTGGCGGCCCGCGGGCTAAAATTGGCCAGATTATTTTGATAGCGGCTGGTTCTGAAATAGATCTGTCATGACAGTGTAACGGAGGCCATCTAGTGAGAGCTGTGCAGGTAAACTCCACTGATGTCAAGAGACGCTCTAGTGACAGACGTAAAAGGTTGTGGCCTTTAGCCTCCTTGTTAAGAGCATCAGATTTCCAATGCGAAAAGTCCCAGGTTCGAGCACCGCTTGGAAGCGGGCGATGCAAAACGGAGAGATTACAACAACAGTTACTCACAATCAATTTGTCTTTAGTGATTTTGCCTTCAAAAAAACGTTTTGCAGCAATGATGAATTGAGAGCTTTTAATGTGAAAAGTTCAGCAAGGCATTCAAAAAAGTCTGTGGAATGGATCGATAGACACGCCACTAAAATAGCCATCATGAAACGTATGGTATAAAAAAAACTAACAGTGAACCATTGAAACGTTGGCTTATAACGACAGGCCTCAGCACCAACGCATGAACAGTAACAAACCAAAATTCAGCTTCCTTTTTTATCAAAAATATGAACAAGACAATCAGCAAAAATAAGGTGCCATACTTCGTCATGTGATGCCACCTGATTTTATATTCTTTACAAACAGCGACAACTTTGTTGCAGAAAGACACACCGACTTTGCATTTACAAAACCAGATAGGATGAGCACAATTATATTCTTCTTTGTATGCCCTATTTTTGCTGTCGACTTTCCTCTTTAAACTCTTTGATAGTGTAATTTTCTCTCACCGGCTAGCCTAAATGTTCACATCACTCTGCACGCGACAATAATCACGTACCTCTGGCACGCAAACCATTTAAAAAAATGCAGTTTAGAACAAGAGGATGCAGAATAATTTTGTAAAAGTATACTATTTCAAATAATTGTTACAATAAGTTAGGCTCCATTGTGTAACAAGCTAATTAAAATACACATTTATTATTTACAATAGGGAAAAAGGAAATAAAGCATAGTTTGTTAAGAGCATGACTCAAACATGCCATTTAATGGGCTTAATCAAGTCGATTGAAAAAGCTCTTTTATTTTTTGAGTTATTTTTATTCATTCCACATTTCCCAAATATATGTGTTTTAGCAAGGCAGTCTGCAAAAACATAAGCAAAAACTTACTTGCCGACCCCTGATGTACATAATAGGGCAGGTTAAAAATATAGGTTTTTCGATTTAAATCGATTCTCATTTTTACACTCATTAATGTGGTGTGACAGATCATTAAAGCACCTCAGTTCAAGAGAAGCGGGACTGATCATCCCCTTGGGTTTAATAGCAGTTACAGCACGGAATAAGCATAATCGATCAATCAGTGTTTCAACCACCGAAAGACACCAATAAAACCACTTGTAAACAATGTCACATAACATCACATTTACCTTAGAAAAACACATATTCAGTGACCATAAACTCATTCGATTCATACAATTTGTGTGAATACCCAACCCTAGTAGATAAAACTATTAAATAGTTTATTTACTGGCACACAACATTTAAATCTGGTCTCTTGAAACTGTTGGTTTACAGTTCAAGATGAAATTGCATGTTAGATGTCTCTCCCAGGTCTTTAGAAGTTGTTTTAAGGTGGTCCCACATTCATGTGATTTTTATCCTCCTGTCAAACTTCTCACTAGTCTTCCTTAACCAGCCACAACACTTTACATTCTCATGGCAGGGCCACGGCCTACCTGAGCATTGTTTCTGACCATGTCCATCCCTTTATGACCACCATGTACCCATCCTCTGATGGCTACTTCCAGCAGGATAATGCACCATGTCACAAAGCTTGATTCATTTCAAATTGGTTGCGTGAACATGACAATGAGTTCACTGAACTAAAATGGCCCCCACAGTCACCAGATCTCAACCCAATAAAGCATCTTTGGGATGTGGTGGAACGGGAGCTTCCTGCCCTAGATGTGCATCCCACAAATCTCCATCAACTGCAAGATGCTATCCTATCAATATGGGCCAACATTTCTAAAGAATGCTTTCAGCACCTTGTTGAATCAATGCCACGCAGAATTAAAGCAGTTCTGAAGGCGAACGAGGGTCAAACACAGTATTAGTATGGTGTTCCCAAAAATCTTTTAGGTGAGTGTACATTAGTTACACTCCAGGCACTTCACAACATGCATAAATAAATAAATAAATAAATAAATAAATAAAAGACAAATAATTTGTTCAATTTGTTCAAACCTTCTATTAATAAAGTGTGATTTGTTCCTAGGTTGGACATCACTTTAGGCCACTAATGTACACACACACACACACACACACACACACACACACACACACACACACACACACACACACACACATATAAATATACACCACTCAGGCAATACATTATGAAAGATGAAGTGAATAACTGATTATCTCTTCATCACAGCACCTGTTAGTGGGTGGGATATATTAGGCATTAGATATATAAGTGAACATTTTGTCCTCAAAGTTGATGTGTTAGAAGCAGGAAAAATGGGCAAGCGTAAGGATTTGAGCAAGTTTGACAAGGGCCAAATTGTGATGGCTAGACAACTGGACCAGAGCATCTCCAAAACTGCAACTTTTGTGGGGTGTTCCTGGTCTGCAGTGGTCAGTATCTATCAAAAGTGGTCCAAGGAAGGAACCTGGTGAACAGGCGACAGAGTCATGGGCAGCCAAGGCTCACTGATTCACGTGGGGAGCTAAGGCTTGTCCATGCGGTCTGATCAAACAGACGATCTACTGTAGGCTAGCTCAAATTGCTCAAGAAGTTAATGCTGGTTCTGATAGAAAGGTGTCAGAAAACACAGTGCATAGTAGTTTGTTGGCTATGGGGCTGCATAGCCGCAGACTCATCATGGTGCCCATGCTGACCCCTGTCAGAATAAATGATGTAATCACATTGTACTTATAAAGCTAATTGTGTGGAATGTCTATTAATTGCAACTCAGTAAGTTCTTCCTTCTCATTCAGTATCCTGTGGGATGTGGCTGATTCATATTAAAATACCAAGTCATGAATTGAAAGGGAAACCATTCTTAATTTACACTCCAAAAAAGTACCTTTTCCATTTAAGTCTAATAAATGCTATGAATATTAAGACTGTTAAGCATGGCACAGTGTTCTACTGTACGGATCAGAATGCATTAGTATAAGCTACACCTGCTTTCATTTCCCTCCAGCACCCTCCGTTTAATAGCCTGCTGATCTTCCGTCCGCTTTCCGACAGAGTGAGATTTTACAGCACTGCAGAGAGCAGCTACTTGTTTGACTGATATTTACAATTTCAATAACCTCTAAATAAATGTTTCACATCAAAATGTCAACTTCAATTGATATTTGTAGTTTCCAGTTGCGTCGAGACTTACGGACCACGTGTACGCTACGTGTCACCTTCAAAAAAAGTTTGATTCTCATTGGACCGCAGTTGCCATGGAAACCCTTATGACATTACTCATTTAGAAACCAGCGGGAGAGCAGCAAAATAACTGATTGTGTGATGTCAGAGCTGAATGATTAGTTTCCAAAAGAGTTGCTGGCATGTTCTCTAACTGTCTACACACTCATCCAGCCTAACATATTCTTAATATGTTTCTATGTAAACGTTTCCACCCACAACTATCCCCTCTGGATCATAAAAGAGTGGGATGATTTATAAACAAAAAAATCCCTTAAATCGATTCTTATAGACACGATGGGTCAGTGGGGCCTAGTTGGAAAATGATTTATGGAGATCAGGAGGAACTTCTTTGCTTCTTGCCAATACACAATGTCTGAAACACAATTCCTGATCCTTAGGGCAAATTGAACAGCAGTGTTTAGATTTTCATGTGCATACTTTAACAGTGTATGCTTATGAATTTTAAGGCTGAACGTGCTAAACAGGTCATAAATGGTTCAGCGTTGCCTTGCTAAATTTATTTGATATATACATCTGCTTACCTGCTGAGCTGAAAATGGACACACACACACTGATTCACACTATGTGGGCGATATATACTTTGCATTGGTAGAAATGTGTCAGGTTTTTAATTAGTGAGCCAGACTGCTTTATGTTATTTAACACGGTAACACTTTAGGGAACACATATCCACTATTGCCTCAGTAAACTCCTAATTTATTGCTTATTAATAGTTAGTAAGGTAGCTTTTGTAGCATTTAAATTTAGGCATTGGGTAGGATTAAGGGATGTAGAATAAGGTCACGCAGAATAAGGCATTAATATGTGCTTTATAATACTAATAAACAGCCAATATCCTAGTAATATGCATGCTAATAAGCGACTAGTTAATAGTTAATAACTGAACCTTAAAATAAAGTGTTACCTTTAACCCTCAAATGCACAAATGTTTTCAGGTATTTAGCGACCCGGATCTATATCTAACATGGATGGATCTCTACCTGTCGCAATAATATAAAACTCCAGTCCATTCACCAGTGAGAGGGCACTCCACCCCGGACTGTCATTCCATCAAAGACTACATTACCCTGGTGAAAAAAAAGGATACTTTATTGTATTTCAAATATATTCTCTTTTCCGATAGTATATTAGAAATATACTTATAAAAAATGTACCATTTCTAAATATATAAAAAAATATATTAGCATCATATTTCACAATACAACTTTTAACACACTTTAAAATAATTGTATTTTAGTATATGTTCTAAAAATATATTTTAGAAAAATATACTTTAAATGAAAGTTCAGTGTACTTTTGTAAAGTGTACTTATTTGAACATTACTTTAAAATATATTTTTTATATATTTTAAACTTATGCTCAAAATTGTCATTGTTAACAATGCACTAAAAGCATATTTTAAAATACAAAATTAATATCATTAAGCTGTATAAAAAGTTAAATACTGTTTAAGGTTATTTATTCATGCTTAACTGTTCAAGCTTAAGCATGAATAAGTGATAATAAATTATTATTATATAAATAATTATATGGACTAAACGCCCATTTTTAAATATATGCAGTGTATGCTATAAGCCCTACTTTAGTTGTGATTTAAGAGTAAATATGTTTAATAAGTTTACACTGGCAAAGAAGAATCGTGTTACAATCTGACGATGATTGACAGGGCAGTTAAACGGTGACGGGTTGCACGTAACTAAGCGACAGAGTCCGTTAAAGATGGCGAAGTAGTGTGTCCCGAAGCTTGCATACTTTTCTGCTACACACTCAAAAGTATATACCTTTTCTTCACAAAAAGAGTACATACTTTTAGGACGTAGTATAAGTAGGCGAATTGGGACGCAGCAATTGTTTACACCTGTGTCTCATTTACCTCATTAACTCAGCCTATATAAAGCATGTTCACTCATTCAATGCGACATCTTGTTAGTTGTATCACTGCATTTCTGAGCGGTTTACCTGGTTTCTTGTCCTCTGTTTGGACTACTTGCCTGTGCACAGGGGCGTGGGACTGGGGGGATAAAGGGTACTGAGTAACCAGGTCCCGAGGCAGGGAAGTCCGTTTTCTATACATACACATACATGGTATGGGGGCCCAGCAAGATGGTTTGTACCCAGGGCCCAAAATTTGGTGCTACGCCACTGCCTGTGCATGAGCTTTTGCCTGTTTTTGACTACAATTATGGATTATCCTTCATTAAAGCTGCGTTTGGATTCTCAACCTTTGTGTCTCAGAGCGGATATAAGAATAAAATAAAGCACATTTTGTTACTTTTGGAGCTTGGTAGGGTTTTTGTTTGAGCAGATGTTTTATACCATCATCACTGTCCTCATCAGAGCTCATTTTCCAGTACATTCAGCATCTGGCTCCTATCCGCCATCTCAAACATATTCTCAAAACTATCAATTTCTACGTTGTTGTTTTTTTTTTATTTATTTTTTTTATCGCTGACAGCTTCATCACCAGATCCACCATCAAGTGACAGTGACTCTAATATTTGATTGTGTTCAGTTCTTGCTCTGCAGTAAATCACTGAGCCATTTCAAGTTTTGCTGATGATGCTTTCTATTATTTTTTTCTGCCTGCAGCAACAAGTGAAACTTCATTTCATCATTGTTTATCAGACATTGGCAACTTGTGGAATAAATGTGAATTACACTTATTCATGCATCAAAGATTCAATTAGTGTTGCGCAGAAAACCGATACACACCGTCACACACCTCGGGTCGTTAAAGGTGCTCTAAACGATGTCATGCGTTTTTTAGGCCAAAACATTTTTTTTTACACATACAGCAAACATCTCCTCACTATCCACTAGCTGCCTGTCCCCTGAACACACTGTAAAAAACGCAGTCTCTGTAGTCCCCATAAGCTCCACAAACTGCAACCAAAACACACTGGTGCAGTCTGGACCACGAAACATCATAAAAGTGCAAATAAAAGAATGATTTTCACCCCCAAATCAATCTTGTTGGCTATTGGCTGGAGCACTGTTTTTTACGCTTTGAGATCCAGACTGCACCAGTGTGTTTTGGTGACATCGCTTAGGGCACCTTTAAAGGGCTAGTTCACCCAAAAATGAAATTGATGTCAGTAATGACACCCTAATGTCGTTCCACACCCGTTAGACCTCCATTCATCTTCAGAACACAGTTTAAGATATTTTATATTTAGTCTGAGAGCGTATCCAAGTGTATGCACACTATACTGTCCATGTCCAGAACGGGAATAAAAACATCATCAGAGTAGTCCATATGTGACATCAGTTGGTTAGTTAGAATCTCTTAAAGGTGAACTATGTAGTATTTTTGCAGTAAAATATCCAAAAACCACTAGGCCGGTGTTATATATTTTGTTCAGTTGAGTACCTACAATATCCCAGAAGTTTCCAACTATTTGTAAATTGTGAGAAAATTGCTATTTTAACTAAGGACAGGGACGTTTCAGCATTGCATTTGAGGGAGTCGCCTGTCAATTGCGTCATATCTGCGTTACCCTCGGTTTCGGCTTTTATTTCGCAGGAGCGCTTTACTCTTAGCAGTGTGAACAAGTGAACGCACGGAGTAAAGTCATAACATCGTTTTGAACACACTTAAATGTATCTAATATGATAAACAGAGCTCCATTACCTCAAAATCATAATCGGAAAAGCGGATATGTGCAGGCGCCCGGCGAATGTGTCCCGTCCCGTCATAATAAAAGTCCCGGTGTTCGCGAGGCGGGTATTTGTTTAACAATCGCTCCAGCAGCTGTGCTCAGGTCTATAACACTCGGTCCTGCTCTGCTTTAGACTACAGTAACGTTAATAACCGCATGCATGAACGTGATTTCTGCCCGAGTCCTATTTTCCACCGGCTGTGATGAGAAGACCACATCTCCCAAGATGCTGCGCTCACACTTTGCGTCATCAAACTACGATTTGTTTTGAATAGGCGCCCTCCAGTGGACGGAAGCTGCATAGTGCACCTTTAAAGCATCGAAAATACATTTTAGTCCAAAAATATCAAAAACTACGACTTTATTCAGCATTGTCTTCTCTTCCTGGTTTGTTTTCAATCCTCAAATAAAGATTCAAACGGTCATGAATAAGTGAATCGATTCATGATTCAGATCGCCAATGTCACGTGATTTCAGCAGTTTGACACGCGATCCAAATCATGAATCAATACGATTCTTGAGCATAATTACAATGATTTCTGAAGGATCATGTGACACTGAAGACTGGAGTAATGGGAATAAACAACATTTTAAAATATATTCACATAGAAAACAGCTATTTTAAAATGTTTAAGTTCACAATATTTCTGCTTTGTTTGATCAAATAAATGCAACTTTGAGAGCTCATAAGAGAGAAATAAGTAAACAGTACTGAACATCGTATTTAAAAAAAAAAAAATACTACCGTTTAATTTAAACCTTTTATTTTATTAAACTTCCATCATTAATAAATATACCGTGAGTGATATTGTAATATAAAATCTTTCACATGCGCGCACACACACACCTCCTGAGTTGACTATGCATACAGACCAAAACAATTACAGTAAAGTGTGTGTGTGTGTGTGTGTGTGTGTGTGTGTGTGTGTGTGTGTGTGTGTGTGTGTGTGTGTATACTGAAGGCCCTGTTTAGACTCAGAGCTCAGCTTTTAAGGAGGCCCTATGTCACTGCGCCAAGCATAGCAACCACAAAGAGAGTTTAATCCCTTTCATACAAAGCCTCTCTCTTACCACAGCTCACATACACAAACACACACCATCCATGCAGAGGCGCACAGACACACACAGGTCTTAAAGCATTACATTTCCATTCTGAGTAACCATGGCAACCTTAATGTCCGACTCCAAAGAGAGCTTTTTTCTACATCTGTCTGTCTCTCGCTCTTTCCAACAACATTCCTGTGCAATAGCAGCTCAGAGACTCTGCAGTTTTAAAGGCAGAACTTGCTCTGCCGGGGTCTCAAACATCAGAGAAAAACCAAACGGATTAAAAGAGAGTGAGAATTAAGATTAACAACTTCATTCGACTATAAAACTCACTTATGAACCAGACATTTATTTATTATGAAGTGTTTGCTTAAAAGCAGACTGAGACACCACCCCCTATTGCTCGTACAAACAGATTTCGCTCAGATCTCATGCCTCTGGTTCAGCCAATGTTGATTCGTCCAGAAAAGCTGGGTACCTCAAAACAAACGCTGAGAATTTGGCTGCTTACTTTGACCCAGATAGTCCCATAACTAAACCATCTGGGCCTAAAATGCATCTCTTATGACAAAGGCTGTCTTTATTTGATTAACAAAAAAATTTTTAAATAACCCTTTTCTAATATATTTTAAATGTAATTTGTTCCTGTGATGCAAAGTAGAATTTTCAGCATCATTACTTCAGTGTCACATGATCCTTCAGAAATTCTTCTAATATACTGATTTACTGCTCAAGAAACATTTGTTATTATTGTCAATGTTGAAAACAGTTGTGGAAACATGATACAAAATACAATTTAGGATTCTTTGATAATAAAAACTGTTCAAAATTGCAGCATTTAAAAAATATATAGATATACATTCTAGCATTATACATGCATTTACTGTCACTTTAAATCAATTGAACGCATCCTTGCTCAAAACATTTAAATGATAGTGAATTTTGACACACTTAAAAGGACAGTTAACCCAAAGATGAAAACGTCCAGGGATGTAAGTGTCTTTAACCCTATTCGGACAGTAATTGTTTCTCATGTGGACGTTTGTAGAAATAAATTTGCGTGCCACCGCAGTGATAAAACTCGTGCATTCAGATGCAGGAGCGAGTTTTGTGATCCGCACCTGATTGTCTGCTGCAAAAATACCACACGCTTGGAATAATAAGAATTAAATCATATTTAATTTAATAATAGGAAATAATTTATTATTTAATTATTTAAACATCCTGTTTAAAAATAGGAAGATGTCATTTTAAAAATGTGGAAATGAGCGGAAATAAGTTAATAAAATGCTGCAAATTTAACCTATATAACGTTGATTACTGCCGTAATATCACCTCATTTCAAATCTTTACGTGTTTTTCTTCTTTTTGAGTGGTGATGAAAGATTATTCTTGTAAATACTTCCCAGCATTTCAGTAATAAAAAACTAGATCTTTCAAATGCATCCAAATTACAGTGAAGCACAACGATACGGTGCTCTGCAGGGGTCAAAAAGGATTTAAACAGTTAATTTTGAAGCAATCTCTTCTTGAAAACGCAGAGATTTTTACAACTTAATATCTTAAACAACTTAAGATATTTTATATTTTAGTCCCAGTCAGAGCATATGCAGTCTATGTACACTTTACTGTCCATGTCCAGAAAGCTAAAAAAAAACATCATCAAAGTAGTCAGATCAATGATTCGGATCGTGTGTCAAACTGCCAAACTGCTAAAATCACGTGACATTGGCGATTCGAATCATTGATCGATTCACTGATTCATTAACCATTTGACTCTTTATTTGAGGAACACGGAAGAGAAGACAATGATTAATAAAGTCATACTTTTTTATATTTTTGGACCAAAATGTATTTTTGATGCTTCAAGAGATTCTAACTAACCAACTGATGTCACATATGGACTACTTTGATGATGTTTTTATTCCCTTCCTGGACATGGACAGTATAGTGTGCATAGACTGCATATGCTCTGGGACTAAAATATGAAATATCTTAAACTGTGTGTGAAGATGAACGGAGGTCTTACGGTTGTCGAATGACAATAGGGTCATTAATGACATACATTTCATTTTTGGGTGAACTAAACCTTTAAAGTCCTCATGAAATCAAAATTGACCCTATTTACTTTGTTAGCACATATTACCAGAGTGAACAATTCATCTGTGCAAGTTATTAAAAAGAAAAAAAAACTGTTTGCCGCGGTATTCTTTAATCAAAATCCCTAAAGCAACTTTCGGTCTGGAAACAGCGTTCCTTCTCAGATGACGGCAGTTTGACGACTTTGGATTTAAAATGCATAACCACACCCCTCCAGCCGTTAGTCTGCAATGAGCGAGAGATGGAGAGGAGGAGCGCTGGAGTCAAACCCTGCCCTCTGTTCAATATTCCGTTTCACTTGGAAATACGTCACAGCACTGAAGAAAACTCACTTGCTACTTCCGGTTCACTGGGACTTTAATGTAGATCAACATAAATGAAGAATATTTTAGGCATATTTTTCTAAGTATGAGACTAGTATCACAAATATATATGCCAATCATAGATTTTTATTTCTCAGATTCTAAGGAGGAGTAATTATGAGTAATTACAGCCGTTTAACATAACATTCGAAATGTGTTCTTTTTATCATTTAACAAAGGATTTATCATCATTTTTATCATTTAATAGGTCTAAATCAAATGTGATCAGATGAATACCACAGAAGAGTGTAGTTTACTTTAATTTCCATGGAAATACCATAACAGATTTTACCATGTATTCTGCCGATTTTCTGCTAATATCAGCAAAGAAAAAGTCACTATTTGGACTAAACCTATTCACAATCTGGGCCTGGTTATGAAGAATGTTTCACAATTTACAAAAGAGCCAAACGAGCCACTGCACCATGCCTCTACTGATATTCCACAGCCCTCGGGGGCAAACAGAGATTTAGTGCTTGAGTTCACAACAGCAGGAAAACGACACTGACATGATCACCAGGATGGACTCTTGAAATCCGCTCTCAGAGAATCCACATTCGCTCCCCCGGGGAAACAGGAGCGTTAAAGTAACACAGGCTCACTGTGCACTGTGGACAGAAGCAGGCCAGCTCTCGAAGTTCCCCGACTGACAGCTCCCCTCCCGAGGTGCCTCACACACGTTATGAAGGTGACAAAGCCCTCCACGGTTTCGCCCTCCCGCAGCTCTGCTGTCCAGCCCTATTTGTGAGTGTGTCGGGACGTTTGACTAGCTTTTAACTTCCACATTCCAAAGCTGCTCCCTCAAGACACACACTGCATGGTCTCATCCAATAAAGACCTTGAGCTTGAGCGCTCATATATTTATAACCCTGTCTACTGTCTGTATTGGACACACAATAGATTTTAAAAGGAGACCTGGCCCTCTGTGTATTCAAGACTGAATCTGTTCCAAAACCTATTGAGCTGTCAGAATAGACTGCATTTAAAGTCATTATAACAGGGCTCGGAATTAACTTTTTTACTTGGGAGCACTGGTGCTCCCAATTTCAAAAAGTTAGGAGCACTGGCAAAAATGTAAGAACACCACAACTAAAATATGTATATATTATATAATGTTTAAGTCTCTGTGTGTGTGTGTGTGTGTGTGTGTGTGTGTGTGTGTGTGTGTGTGTGTGTGTGTGTGTGTGTGTGTGTGTGTGTGTGTGTGTGTGTGTGTGTGTGTGTGTGTGTGCACTCTAAAAAATGCTAGGTTAAAAACAACCCAAGTTGGGTTGAAAATGCACCGACCCAACAATTGAGTTGTTTTAACCCAATGGTTGAGTTGTTTTAACCCAGTGGTTGGGTTAAATGTTGCTTAAGACAACCCAATTGCTGGGTAAGAACAACTCAACCATTGGGTTAAAACAACCCAACCCGGTGCATTTTCAACCCAACTTGGGTTGTTTTTAACCCAGCATTTTTTAGAGAGTGTGTGTGTGTGTGTGTGTGTGTGTGTGTGTGTGTGTGTTTGTGTGTGTGTGTGGGGGGGGGGGGCATGTTTTTGTGACATATGAGGACACAAATGTGTATAACGACATGGGTATGACATAGGTATTACAAGGAGAGGGTGAAATATGAGGACATTGGCAATGTCCCCACTTTTCAAAATGCTTATAAATCATACACCATCAATCGCCACTTGCACTAAACGAAATAAAATCAGAATCATTCTTATGTTTTGGTTATTGCTTAGTTATTTTTTTAAGTTTTAATCAGACTCGTTCACTTATATTGACTGTTATCCGTCCTTTGGATGGGATGATAAATCGAGGTCCTGACTCTCTGTGGTCAAAAAAAAAAATCCCAGGATATCCTTCGATAAAGAGTAGGGAAATCTGGCCAAATTTGCCAATTGGCCCATTTTTGGGTGAACTATTCCTTTAAGAGAAAAGAAGAAGTTAAACTGGTTATATACGCTCAGAGCGGGCACATGCGGTGCAGTAATAAGCAAACGTTTTGTAGAGAATTGAACACAGGTGAACGCACCTAAACAATTATTTGCATGTGCACAAATGCTTCAATTTTTTTTTTGAGAATGCTCACAGATTAAATTCCAGGTGCATATGCGGCCAAAATGGTCACAATTTCGAGCCTATATAGGAATTTTTGGACAAAGGCTAAAAACTACAGCCAGCAGAGGGAGCTATATCCATATGTTTTCAACCCGCGCATGGGGGATGGGAGATCACTCACACAGCTCAGCTCAGCTGCAGGCATTCATGTAAACGGATTGGGTGTGGCGCAAAGTAAGTGTTTCAACTTCTCAAATTAATTCCTATGAAAGTTAAGCTTCCAAAGGCATGAACTGAAAATGCGCCAGACTGAACACCTGCTGTGAATGTTTGCCGCGAGCGCTGTCGAATTTACCTCAGCTTTCACTACGAGAGCTCATTCAGCTCATTCATCACTGTGTAATCTGACTCTTGCTGCGTTTGTGACACTCGCTCAGTGGCTAAATCACATTATATTGAACAGACACGTTCAGTTTTTAATTGTACTGTCTGTTCTCTAACTGAACTGATTTTATGAAGATGAACGCGGTGGGAAAGTGATTCAGTAGCGGTGGCTTTGGGAGTGGCTTTGGGAGTGGCCTTATAGGGCAGCGAAGCATTCTGGGAATTGTTGTCTTTCATCCCCATGAGACAAAAATACATGAAGTACCAAATTAAAAAATATTTTCACATTTCTACTATATTAATGACTCAGTTTAAATACAGATTAATCTTCCCAGCACTGAAGTACCCCTTTAAATGTATAGTTCACCCAAAAATGTAATTAACCTATTTGATGTACTTATTTACTTACCTATTTAATCATCCTGAGTGATATGACTTTTTCTTTCAGACGAATACAATCGGAATTATATATTTTTTAAAAGGCCTGACTATTCCAATATTTATAATGGCAGTGAATGGCTGTTTCTGTTTTGGAGTCCATAAAAGTGCATCTATCTATCAGAAAAGTGTTCCACACGGCTCCGGGGGTTAATAAAGGCCTTCTGATGCCTAGAATGCTTTAGTTGCTTGTTTGTGTAAGAAAAATATTAATATTTAATATTTTACAAAGCGTAACCTCTAACTTCCGCTAACTGTTGTACACGCGTTCAAGAGAGATGGTGTTCCAGAGTAGAATTATTGAATATTAAATTCAATATTAGAAGTTAGTCCATTGAAATTTCCGTTACACTTTATTTTACAGTACATGTACTAACAGAAAGCACTGGTAATACAAGGTAACTACATGGCTTAAGGTTAGGTTTAGCGGTAGGTTCAGGGTTACCTCACTCTTAGAAGAAAAGGTTCTATATAGAACCTTAAGGTTCTATCGGCGCTACGTAGTTGGAACCCCTAAAAGGTTCACTGCAAAAAATGCTTTTCTTGCTTAGTATTTTTGTCTTGTTTCTAGTCCAAACATCTAAACATTCTTAAAACAAGAAGTATTTACTAGACAAGCAAAAGTAATTGTCTTATTTAGGGAAAACATTACTCAAAATTAAAAGAGTTTTTGCTAAGATAAGAAATGCCTTTTTTTTTTTTTTTTTTTTTTTTTAGTGTTCTATATAGAACCCTTTTTAAGTGCCAAAAGGGCTCTTTCTTGTCATTATAGAACCCTTTTAGCATAAAAGGGTCTTTGGAGTATACTCAACTATACTTCTATATATAACCTTTTAAGGGTTCTAAATACGTAGCGCCGATAGAACCTTTTCTTCTAACCAGGTTGTTGTCATTGCTGCAGAACAGGGCTGTAAAATAAAGTGCTACCGAAATTTCCTTCAAAAGATCATAGAAATTACTTTAAAGGGGGGTGAAATGCTGTTTCATGCATACTGAGCTTTTTACACTGTTAAAGACTATTCCCATCCTAAACATAGACAAATTTTCAAAAACTCATGTTGGACGTTTGATGGAGTATTTCTGTGTCAAAAATTCTGAAAAGTTTCTGAGAGTTTTTTCCGAGTATGGGTCCGCTTGATGTCAACAGAGCGGAAGGTCCTTGTATGGGCCGTACGGGGTCTTCTCCCGGAAGGGTGCGTGCGCGTGACTAGAGAGAGCAAATGCACGCCCATAAACACTCTCTCAGCTGCAGATCCACTCGTCCATGAACACTTATGTCGGTTATAGTCCGCGCCGCGCTCCACTTTATTCCTATGGGTGACATCAAGCGACTTCAACGCTTCAGCACAGCATTCCGGGAAGGCAGCGCTGCATTTGAACCGATTTGAACGCAGAAATTACGGGAAGCTTCACAACATTGCGGATCTCCACGGTCACTGCTGTCACAGGACTTCACCAAATCATACCAAAGAAGTGTGTTTTTGACGGAGCGGTCCCAGCGATAAAGGTTCGGTCCTGCTTTGGAAGCAGGCGGTGAGTAAAACTGCTTCAAATGTCTGTGCTGTTGGCTATCGTTGCGTGAGTAAACATCAGTAAACACCACGACCGTGTATAATTTATTAATGGAGCATGCGATCTATGGTGTAAGTTAAATACATTTGTTTAGCTGACCACTATAGGTGTCAGTTTGTTTATTGTAAAACCACCTAAACATAAGCCTAGCGTTCTCACGATCGCGTGCTTCGTCATTCAAATGCGCTAACGGTTACTCCATTGTTGTTCTTTGTATAACGTTACACTAGTCTGATGTGCAAAACCGTTTTGCTTGCTACTGCTGATGTTTAGTCGCATACAATAGTCCATAAACCGAATCATGTCCTCATAAACTGCGAGTAAAGACACACAAATGTTGACAGGCCACTAAATACAGTACATACCACAGAGACGGACGTCCTGCTGTTGCTGTTTCTCCTGTTCAATTTATTTCATCCTCTGGATCTGATTCTGGATCATATCTGTATTAGTTGAATCTGGGTAGCGTTTTCTTCTCCACGCTTGAGGACGTCACCGTTTTGTGCACGCTCGTCATTCTTTAGCTCCGCTCACACGATACGCCTCCAGCCGCTCGTTTTTTTTCCGGAAAGACTCGGTACAGCCTATATTTCTTTTATAAATATAATAAAACTAAAGACTTTTTGGAGATATGAAGGATGCAGTACTACTCTATAGGTACTGTAGATTGACATGAGATTGACTGAAACTGAGTGTGTGCCCCCCCTTATTAATAATAAGTGATTATTAAATTACAAATAAATATGTGCTAAAGTCTTACTTAAATCGGTCTTGAATGTAATATCAATTTGAACTACCGTATACTGCATTTTCATTTAAATGCATTTAACATACAATCATTGTCAGAAAACATTAATTTTGCACTCAAGTATATTCTTTTAAAGTATGTTTTTTAAATTTATCATTACTCTTTGAAAAGTGTGCTTAAGTGCACTGAAACATCAAAGGACAGCAAGGCGGGAATTTCTTACTGATGGACGGATGGCATTAGACCATGAGAGATCTCTTCTGTATGAGCAGAATAATGCAGGTATAAACATGTTTGCCAATCTTTCTTTGAACGAAAACATCTCTCTGGCCTCCATATTTATTTTCAAACTTACCCTAAAAGGCGGCCACAGTGTTTCTGGCGCCTTTTATTCAGAGAGCTCTTTGATTGAATTAGCCTCATGAATACGAATGGCGGCGTCAAAGCTTCCAGCAGTGAGCTATTGACAGCCATGGAGCATGAGGGACCCGTTCAAAGCGCGCAGCACACTTCCGCACACGCATCTCGCTCAAAGAGCTAGTGTCAGACCGACACGACATCAGAGGCGGTCAGCACTGGACACCAGCGTCACACGTCGCTGCTATCACAACGGCTCACAGCTTGACGAAGAACTTAGCATCAAACCAGCCAACAGCCTGAGGAAGAGAACGGCTATCATCATCAGAATAGTAGCGAACTTAATGGCCGTAGCAAAACGGCTTTTCGACAAAACCACATGGAACAACCCCACAAGATCCTTCAAAACATTTGAATCATTTCAAAGAGCTATTTGGAGCATGAAAAGCTAAGCGGTGGCGTTTATTCCAAGTGTGCCATGACTAAATTGCCCGGTCAGACTGAAATATCAGAAACAGCACAAGGCTGATTGCTCATCAGAACACGCATTTAGAGGTTGTGTAGAGGAATGAAAGGGCAAATAAGAAAGTCGTAATTGTCTCATGAGTTCTAATATCACGTTATCATTATGTTGTCTCAATGTAGACAACACGCTGTTATTGTGCGAACCTGGGTGAGGCTTTTGTCAAAAGAGTTTAACTCCTACCAGAGCATACAATTAAATCGTCATAGTCCTTCAGACTGTACTGTCTGTCTCAGTCACCTAGAAAACCCTGAAAACCGTGCAGCAAAACTTTACCCACCAGACAGAATAGCCAAGCAAAAAGCCAAAACTCTCTAGAGCACCATATATAAGACACCTATAGAGTCCAGATGTATATTTCCCATTTATTTTTCTCATAGTGATTCTTTTTTTTAAATCCCTGAAACAAGCCAACAAGCTACTAAATGTATTGGATTAAAAAACTTTAATTTGAAGAAAACACTTGTGTGTGTGTGTGTGCCCTTGTTTATATTACATTATTACACGGCTCTGTGAAATACTTGATTCTGATTGGTCAATCGCGCATTTCCAGCGGTATGTTATTTCCAGGTAACACCCGCTCATACGGGTACTACGAGTTATCTTGACCAGTACTACTTCTATGCTTAACGCTGGCGCCATCTTGTGGCCTAAACAGCCTTGGGTTACAATGGAAGACTTCAAGGCAGGTTTCCTTTATAACGTTTTTAATATAGATATTTTTCTAACACAAACGCATCGATTCAAATCAGAAGGCTCTATTAACCCATCGGAGCTGTGTGGAGCACATTATTTGACGGACAGCTGCATTTTTTATCGACTTCAAACACAACTACAACTACTGCTTGGATTAACGTTAGCCTGGACTTTTTAAATATAACTCCGAATGTATTTGTCTGAAGGAAGAATGTCATATACACCTACGATAACTTGAGGGTGAGTAAATCATAGGCTTGATTTCATTTTTGGGTGAACTAACGTAAACCCTTTCAGCATTCATTTTCAACATTTAGCAAGGGCATATGGCAAATCTTAAGCAATAGATAAAGGCTTAAAGCAGGTTGGAACTGTTTTTCTTCGCGGAAGCTTTGCGTAAGAGCTAATAAAATATTTAATCGAGAGACAATATTTTGTGTCTTATAATTATTTTTTTGAGACTAGTAGCCGTGTAATAAGCGGGATAATGTACACCCAGCCGGTTATCGCAGAATAAACCCCTTCAGAGTGATGCAAGCCTGATCACTGTCGGGGTTTATTCCGCGATAACAACCGGGTGGGTGTACATTATCCCTTACTTGTGGGGACCAAATGTCCCCATAAGGATAGTAAAACCTGAGATCACCTACATTGTGGGGACCAGCCAGCGGTCCCCACTTTTCAAAAGGCTTATAAATCATACAGGATGAGTTTTTTTTTTGAGAAATAAAAATGAAGAAAGTTTTTTTGTGATGGGTAGGTTTAGGGGGAAGGGGCGGTATAGGGGCATATGATGTACATTTTGTATGGTATAAAAACCATTATGTCTATGGAGAGTCCCCACAAAGATAGTGAACCAGACGTGTGTGTGTGTGTGTGTGTGTGTGTGTGTGTGTGTGTGTGTGTGTGTGTGTGTGTGTGTGTGTGTGTGTGTGTGTGTGTGTGTGTGTGTGTGTGTGTGTGTGTGTGTGTGTATTAGTGCTGTCAAATCGATTTTAACGCGATTAATCGATAGACTGTAAAAAATATGGACGTAGTGTCCGTGACGTCACCAGTAGGATTCCGATAAGCCGTTCTGAAGCTTAAAGTAGGGGCGACCTGGGCGTCCCCATCTTGCAAGCGCGTCATCGCGTGTCACTCCCGGATAACAGAAAATGGGCGAAAAGGAAGGATGTGGGCGGAGCTTAGGTGACTCAATGACTATAGACAGCTGATAAATGGCTATCCACCTGTCACTCAAAGTAACCATGCCATTAATTAGGCAGAAATTTAAGGCTTTATATAACGTAAACGAAAGAGTTATTAAAAAAATTCCCCCCCTCTCACAGTTGTCATGAAGGTTAAAATTAGCCAATTTGTACCAGGCTATAAACATGTTTTTTTTTTCTGCCGTAAAGCTGGGAATTTTAACATGCTCAGTGTATGTATATATATATATATATATATATATATATATATATATATATATATATATATATATATATATATATATATATATATATATATATAAACATGTTTACAGCCTGGTACAAATTGTGGTTTTACCCTATTAAAAAAAGTGTAGTTGCCATTAAATAATATTTTGACCTTTTGAGTTTAATAAAGAGTACTCAAAAGAATATATATAAGACAGAAAGAAAAAAGAAAGAACAAACAATGACAGGAAAAAAAATAACACACTAACTTAACTTCACAGGACAACCCAATCTCACAAGCCATCAATCCTCATCGACCAATGAAACGCTTCGGCAACAGCCAGCTGTTTCCTGTTGGCCTGCAGGAGGTACAGTGCGGTACCAGCCACATTCCATCCACACGAATGTGAATACGGTTTCAATAAATCACGTCACTTCATTGGAGTTAAATTGCTCCTGTGCCCTCTTGACCAGAGCGATGATATAATCACAGTATCTCTAGAGAGACAGACACAGAGAGATGAAGGACACGAGACTGAGGGGTTTGTGGGAGGAAGTGGCGCCCACTTGATTCTACAGAAGGGAGACACACGCAGTGGGAAAATGTGGAGAACATCAAACACATTTCTGTATTTCTACTCCCACCAGCCAATTAAAAACAAGCAAGGATAAAAGGCAGAGAGAATAAGGTTGTGTTAGTTACAGTGATGTGAAACATATGTCTTCATTGGACGGACTGAAATAGATTGTGTGTCTCTCGATTGCTATAGACTGCATGTTCAATGGCATGATAAAAAGACTAATGTAATGATATCATGTAAGATATACAGTACTTGTATGGCATAATAATTATTACTTGTCCCCAACACTAATTTCAGAATGTACTAATACATTATTAAAATCAAACGTGGTATATGTTAATATTATAAAATGGACCTGAGCTGACATTAACTAACATTTCTGTCAGAGTCTCATCAAAGATTAGACAGTTAGAATTTAGTTTAGATTGGCGGTAGTACTGTAGTTCTGGACAATATGGCCCCAAAAAATTATCACAATATAATTTTCCATATCAGTCGATATCAATCAATATCATGATAAATGTAAAATCGTTATTTCTTTAAAGTTTAAAGGCATATTTTTGCTCCTGAGTGAAAGATGCAGAAAACAGACAGTTAACTGTGATCCCCTATTGTCAAATCATGACAAACACTTCCCAAACAGGTGACCAATTTATTAAAACTGAGGTAATTTATTTATTAAAATCGTCACTGTGGTCAGCATTTTTTACACTAGGCCTATATATCATTGATACTTAATTGTGCAAGTAGTAAAACACTAAAAACGCAAACGGGCAAAAAAAAGCGTTTTAAGTTAAGAAACATTTTGAGTCCCCCCTCTCTTGCCTCACAGTGGATATGTCCACCGTGCATCTCACACACACACACGCACACATCTCACCAACACACACATTTCGACAGTGGGCTGGTTGAGAGAAAGCAAGTTCAGTAGTTGTGGAACTCCTGTAAGGGCTGTCTATTTTATTTATTTTAAAAATCGGATGAAATTATTTCTCTTTTGATACAGGCAATGCGGAGTCATTAATACATCACCAAAGACAAACCATTATGATAGCGATGTACAAGTCCGATGTTTTAGTGATTATAGTTAGGTAACGTTAGCTTGTTGTAAGTCACCCACTACAACTAACAAGGTGATAAGCCTGTTTGTGAATGTAGTTAATGTAGATTTACCGCTGTGTTGGGCTCAATGTTATCTGGAAGAACTTCGAAGAAGCAAGATCATTTAATAATTAAATTCCGTGTGGTGAACCTATGATAAGCGGTCCACGTACGTTGTTCTGTTTTATGTCGAATGGGATCGCCAAAATATCTCCAAACCACTGAAGCTGGTCGTGAATGCTGAGTTTTCTTCACTATTGCTCATTTTTATTAGCCTTACAAGCCAGACCCACATCAAGATGTTTGGTCTGGAAACTCACCATTGACAGGGCTCAATCCGAGGGGCGGGATAAACGGTTGTCTTTCAAACTCCCTCTACACGCGATAGGATAGCGCTGCCACCAACCAGGCCCGGCAAGAGTTAGGGGAATACAGCTCAGAAGGGTATTGAGAGTTGCTAGACGACACTCGCGGGCAGATTAAATTTGCTGCCGCTAGGGTGCGTCTAGATTTCTAGGCTATATTTTTATCGCTCCACTTCACTCCGATCCTCCAAGCCTGTTAGTCACTGTGACTGTAAACAGAAGCCCGGTCTGCAATACGCATAGCATGTAAGCATTATAACGATAAATTATCGAACTGTTGTTATCGTTTTATCAAAGAAAATTATATTGTGATAATTATTGTTATCATTTTATCACCCAGCCCTATGTACATCCTATTCTGGAAATTAATCTGATTCAGAGGGAATCAGAATGCCAAATCCTGACTGGACAAGAGGAGGAGCTGGGGGTGGAGGAGGATAATTAGCTCCGGAAAAATGCGATAGCTGCTGATAATAATGAAGAATCTAAGGCCCCATTTACACTGCATGGTTCAAGTGAACCAATTCCGATTTTTTCCTCTCATGAGGCACAGATCGGATATGACATGTGAACGTGTAAGCAGTAAAAAAAACGCATGAATTCCGATATCTCAGATTGGATTCAGGTCTCACTCATATGTGGTAATAAATCCGATATGATTCGGATGCGTGCATTAGCGTCTGCCATGTAAGCGGTCAAATCGGATATTCCCCAGTAAATGCGAGTCGTACGTCAGTGAAAAATGGACGGAGGCGAATGACGTCAACTCAGGTGGACACAAACTGCGATCCAGTGTTGCCAAGTCTGCGGTTTTCTGGTGGAATTGGGCTACTTTAACACAGTTTTGAGTTGCAATTGGACGGGTTTTGTTATGAAAACCTGGCAACCCCGTCAAGGGCTCTCCTCATTTTCTCTGCCTTAAGAGAGAAATGTTTTGCCGACCTTTAAAGATGTGTGGATAAGTGCAGACAGCAAAACATTGTGCAATCATTTTGTCTGCATCCATCGCATATCGCGTTGTTTTACTTCCTTTCACCGGTTAAGAACGTCTAGGGCTGTTTTGCCAGTGTACAGTGTAAATGCAAATATCGGATACGGGTCGCTTTTGAAAAGATGATGTAAGCAGGTCGTCAAAAAAAAGCGGATATAGTCATCAAATCGGAATTGTGCATCAAGACCCGCAGTGTAAATGTGGCCTTAGTGATAAGCATCACATTCCTATAGGTAGACCTGATCAGCTGACAGCCAGCTGCTGCGAGCCAGAACTAATGCTATACGCTTGATTTGTGTTAACAAAGATTAATAAAAACTGTAACACATATATTGCTCATTGTTAGTTAATGCATTAACTAATAGAATCTTGCTGTGAGGTGTTACCCCAGTTTTTAAATCAGTATGATATATGCAGTTAATTGGGACTATTGATTAATTAATGTATCATGCAACTTTTCAATCGATAGACAGATAAATTATACATAAGATCCATGCAAATATAGACAGACAAGCATACACTCAATAAGATGACTGTTAAAAAACCTTTTAATGAGAAGCACGAACTCAAGCAGTAATTTAATGAGTAAATTAGACTTAAAATAATGACGAGAGGGATATAGTTTGCAATGAGGCCTGAAGTTTGGGTTTGAGCAGAACTACCATCAATGTTTAGAGTCTGATGAAACACTGCTGTAATTGGAAAACTGAGCCGAGAATCATTTTGTGTGTGTGTGTGTGTGTATGCGTGCGTATGTGTTAGAGAAAGAGAGAAAGCGAGCTCTGATTCTGTCCATCAGACTTTAGCTTTTTCACTCTTTCATGAGCTGTTCACCTTTTGTTGCATCACATTAATAAAGCCAACTTCAGTTGCCACTCATAATCCATTTTACTTTCATAATATCACATATTTCCCAGGTTAGACTGTTTGTTCAGCAAGAAACTTTTTGAACTGTCTTAACGGCGTTGTGGAAACTCTCTATTCGTACTGGTGAAATCACAAAATGCACACAAATAAAGGGAAATTAAACTTGAAATCTATTGAAATTGATTTCTGGACATATTTTTTCTGCAATTGTTATTGTACATTAGCCCAGAAATCTAAATGCACCCTACCGGCAGCAAATGTAATTTGCAGCCAGGGCGTCTAGCAACTCTGCGTTGGATTGTGAGCTGCAAAAACCAAACTCTGGTCACTCTGGTCATCGTGTGTAGAGTCGGTGGGCGGGCTTAACATAATGACGGCAGGGTTTTGATGGTTCCGCGTGCTACTAGTAAACACAGAAGCTGGCGAACAGCGGCCTTTCGAATCGGTTTTGGCCACAACTCTGGAAGACTTGGAGTTAAGCTTTTCTTTAAGAAAAGAACAAAGAACGGCACTGAAGTCATTCATAAAAAAGGAAGATGTGTTCAGAGTTTTACCGACCGGATACAGCTAAAGTTTAATCTATCAACGAGCTCCGCTTCACCTTCTTTGTTGCTCTGGTTGGTTGAAGTGATATTCTATTGCGTGCAGAGGGGGTTTGAGAGACAACCGTTTATCCCGCCTCTTTGAATTGAGCCCTGTCAGTGGTGAATTCCCAGACCCAACATCTTGATGGGGGTACATTTCATTGTATTAAACCCACCCCCATTCCTGTCCACACCACTTTTAAAAACAGTCTTACGCCACTGCAGTTAAGATTGTTAAGAAAATATTACAATTTTAAAGTTTCTGTTTGAATATATTATAAAATGTAATTTATCCTTGTGATGCAGAGCTGATTTTTCAGCACCATTACTCCAGTCTTCAGTGTCACATGATCCTTCAAAAATCACTCTACACTGTAAAAATTTATATGTTCAATAAATTAAGACAACATATGTTTTTACATTGTTTTAACTCATCAAAATAAGTTAAGAAATGTTAAACTTTTTTATAGTTATACAAGATGTAACTCATTTTTTAAAGTCAGTTTAACATAATTCAAGTTGAAATAACTTAAACATCCAAGTCGATTGTACTGCAAAAATTTGCCTCTTTTTTTTTACAGTGTATGCTGATTGGCTCAAGAGAAATTTCTTAAATGTATCAATGTTAAAAACAGCTGTGCTGCTTCATATATTTGTGGAAACCATGATCAATGTTTTTTTGTTTTTTTTTTGTTTTTTGTTTTTCAGGATTGTTTAATGAAGAGAATGTTCAAAAGAACAGCATTTATTTGAAGTTAAAATCTTCGGTAACATTATAAATGTAACTTTTAATCAATGTAAAGGTCATAAAACACTATTATATTTTAACAGTTAAGTGTGTTGTACATCATAGAAGACAATGCAGCTGTTAGTTTTAATAGTTTTTGAAAACTAGTTAATTTTAAAATAGTTTTGCTCTATTTTCATCTTCCGGGTTTAAATTCGTCTTTGCATCAATGGGATGTGACGTTTTCTTGCACCATATTTCATAGAAAACTCTTATTCATTCATGAGATGGTGTGTCCTTATCATATGAGAAGACACCTAACTTTATTATTCATAATAGCACACAGGGCTGCCCCCTAATAGTTGACTAAACATTAGTCGACTAAAATATTGTATTATTCAGTTAGTCGCAGAATGTTCGCTCTAACGTTAACCTACACTCAAAAAAAGGTGTTGAATGAACTTAATTAACTTTGAAAATTGAATTGGGTTTTTCCAACAAAATCTAATTGGTTTGAAATTATTTGTTGTAATTTTGTTATATGAACTTAAATGTATTTAGTTAAGTCTACTAAAAAAAATCATGTCATTCCAACTAGATAAAGTAGGATAAAGAGGGGTAGAATTGATGACCATATTTTTAATGTGGGAACTGCGTCAAATTAATTAATTAATTTTCTTAATTTATATAAAAACTAATAGTCAACACAACACTTGACTGCATGCTAATTTAACATTTGTAGCATGCAAGTAATGGTTAAGTAAAACATGTCTCATCACTGGCATTAGTAGAGTCACAGCTCGTTGAGAACCTAACCACAAGGTCTACACTTCACAATAATGTTCCCTCAAAAATCATACATAACACAACTTTTAAATGTCAAATATAACTGTCAAATATACCATCAAACTTTAACAGGTCTTTCTCTTTACTAAAAAACACATTAAACAGCACTTCATTTCCACATTTACTCTCCTGATCCATCCCTATATATGCAAAGCATGCTGGGAACTAGAAATGCACTGCCCAGTTCAGTCAGCGCAACATAAATGATGCATATAGTCCCAACACAAATGCTTTAGGTTAACTTAACATTTAACAATTTTTATTTCTTGTAACATAATAAAATTGAGTAAAATGGCAATTAAGGAAAACACTTAAGATTTGTGTTGTTTCAGCTTATGGTAAAGGGGGTGGGGGGTTAGAGAGACCGATTCATCCGTCGAGTTGTTTGAGAATCATTGAACCATGTGGTGATGTGCAATGTATATTATGAGAAAAGGAAAACGTTTTTGGCCTTTGATTAATGTAAACCTTTTGCAGGAGACTTCCAAAACAAAGTGAGGAAACTTTAAAATAGCATAGTAGGGGCACTTTAAAATAAAATGCACCGGTCAATTGTTCACAATAAAATGAGAAATATTTAAAAGCTCCATAAAATCTATTAAAATTGAAGTTCTGTGGCTTTTAGCATGAATACGTTAGCGATCTATAAGCTAGTAAGCTCCAAAACAATGACAACATTTGCATTTAAAAGATGCATTCTAAACTCTCTCTCTACCACCTATTTTCAGTCCAATTAAATGCTCTCTAGAATCTGAAGCGTGTATTTTATAGAGCTATGGAGGAGATGAAACATCAACACGGTTAGACATCATAAACAGCATTGATGAGCATAAGAGACATTGTAACATAAGCCTTTCAAACTACACATCATAAGCATTACTACAAATCAAGCCAATTCACTGGGACTTTAAGAAATGTAAAAAAATGAGTCCATTTTGATTTCATGTTGACAGTACAACTTGCAATTCAGTATGAATGAAAGGGTGTTGCATAAAGTACTGTGTTTTCCTGACTATTAAGAGTTCTTCAATGAGATCACTGCATGCACATAATGCGCAAGAGCATGTGATAGAGATCCGTTTGGCTTTCAACTGCTCTTGCCGGCTGACATTATATTGAAACATACTTTTACACAGAGAGCAAGTCAATTTTGATGAGAAGCCTCTCCATCGGTATAAAGCCGTTTTACTGCCTTCGAGAGCATTTCATCTACTTTGATATTGTGTTTATACTAAGAGTTCTTGAGTGAAAGCACTTTGTGCTGCATATGATGAATGACAGCATGCGTTATTTCCCACTGAATAATTTTTCACTCGGAAATATGTTGCATTATAGAAATGAAATGCGCTGTGAATGTCGTTTCGTGTTGTCATTAACCTGCAGTAGGTGGCAACATGTTTGGAACTGACTGTTAAAGACAAGCTAAATCTTCATCACAGACAGATATTTCTGCATAAATAAGGTCTGTGGTTTAATGCTTCCTAAAGTGTCTCATACTTACACTATTAATTGTGGCCGTGTCGGGATGCTCAAACAAATAAAGCATGAACATTTTGCAAATGGGTAGCCCGATCGCACGGAAATGCATATTAATAATACGAGTGTGCAATGTTGTGGAATGTATACGAAAAAATTATTTTTGGCTTGCATATGGTACGCAGTTTTTCGCATGCATATGATACACACTTTATGGCGTGTATATGACACGCTCTTGGGAAGGATGGGGGTGGGGGGTTTGTGCGTGGCCAATCCACCCCACCCCCATCCTGCACTGTCAAAAAAAAACAGTACAAAGTTGTACCTTTTAAGGTACAAGTAGCCGTCACTGGGGCTGTACCCCCAATTTTTTTTAGGGGAAAACACATCCTAATGAATGTATCTGCAAATCAGTAATAATGAAAAGCATGATAACAATTTAAAGCCTTTATGTGTAATGCATTTTTAATTTATTAGTTATATATTTATTAATAATTGGGTACCACTTTATATTAGGTGGCCTTTACTACTATAAAATTACATCAAAAAATAAGTACAATGTTCTTATTGTGTTCATATTGCATTGCAAAACACTTTTGCTGATAGTGATATATTCAACACACCTGTCCCTAACTTTACCGAGGTGGGATACGGGTAAAGTTAGGGACAGGTGTGTTTAAGGCAGGGTTAGGTGTGAGGTAAGGGTCACCAGTGTAATTATAAATGTAGCTATAGAAATTAATTACAGAAGTAATTACATGAAGGTCATTTTTAAAATGTAAGTACAATGTAAAAACATTTACACAATATGTAATTATTGGTAAATGGACTGCATTTTAAAATTATTAAATTATTATTTTAAAGATCCCGTTCTTCGCGTGTTTTTGAAGCTTTGATTATGTTTACAGTGTGCAACAAAACATGTTCATGTTTCGTGTGTAAAAAAACCCAGTATTTTCACACAATTTACTTATCTGTACAGCGCTATTTCCTCTGTCCTAAAAACGGCTGATGATTTTCTTGTTCTATGAAGTCCCTCCTTCAGAAATACGTAACGAGTTCTGATTGGGCCAGCGCTTCCCGTGTTGTGATTGGACAGCAGCTTAGCGCACTTTGCCCGGAAAGGTCCCGCCTTGTACCATAACGGGGAGATGCAAGCGCTGAATGCGCGCTCTTCTCCACGTGGGAGAGCAACAAGACCACGCCCCCTATTTTGCGTGTTCTTGTGGGCGGAGGGTTAGTCAACAAACGGTTCTAGTGACGTCATTCCTGAAGGAAGTGCAGGGGTCCAAACCGGCCGTTCGCTGTAGGCTTTGAAAGGGAACTTCTGTTAAATAAAATATCTCGCTTGGCATTGAACTTTGAGCTTTATAATTTTACAGGTATTATTTATGCTCCAACAGCAACATTACACACTAACTAAAGTTTGAAAGATGGGATTGCGAAGAACGGGACCTTGAAAAACGGGTGTGGAAGTTTTTTCTTTTTCTCTTCTTGTTCAGGATTTTTTGAGGGAAAAGGAATATTAAATGGGTCATGGCATGAGAAATCAAATTGGCTTGATAAGAGATATTTGTATCTTTAAAACACACTCAAGTTTCATAGCTTAAAACGTCCTCCTCATTATAGAGCGCAGTCTGTAGGGGCGAGGGGCGATGGGGATATGTGGCGAGCAGCGAGACTGAGGGACCGTGAGAGGCCTTTATGTTATGTTTATGTTTTATGTGTGTGTGTGGCAGTCGTCCGTGAGGGGCTGCCCACGTTACTTTCGTTTTGTTTATTTATTTAATTAAAGTCTTATAAATGTTCACCGGTTCCCACCTCCTTCTTTTCTTATCTAAGAACTTCATTACAATAACATTATCAATGTGACTTGATAAAATTATAATTTGGTTTTGCATCCTGAATCTCCCTGCACTGGTTTTGCAAATATCCAAGGTATAGATCTTAAAAAGGAAAATAAGCACAAAATACAAAATGACAAAATACTTTTTTTTTTTTTTTTTTACAAAATCAGTTCTTCACTTATTCAAAGTACTTTAGTGAACTAATAGGAACTCATCTGTCAGTGAACAAAACTTCTGTCGTCTTTAGAGTATGATTTTAAATGCATTCATCAAATGTCATTAAAAGGACATTCCATTTTCAAATTCCAGCTGTTTTATTAAAATATACCAAGCCCTACATTATTAGCCTCTGGCAGTGATGTTAAATTCAAACTTCATCATGTTTTTAATGATTATTGACAGGGACACTCCACACAGTGTGCATGCAAAATGTTGTACAGATCTGGCAAAAAACAAAAAAAGAAACAAAGATTAGTTTTGCACAAGCAGATTAAAAAAATAAAATAAAAATGTAGTGCTGTCAAGCAATTAATTGTGATTAATCGTATCCAAAATAAAAGTCTGTGTTTACATAATGTGTGTGTACAGTGAATAAGTATAATACAAAATATTTTATTTATATATATATATATATATATATATATATATATATATATATATATATATATATATATATATATATATATATATATATATATATATATAAAGTATATTATTTATAAATATTAATGTTATATATAGAAATATACAAACAAATACATCAAGTAAATACATGTTTCATTTCTTGAACCCCTAATAATCAGACAAAACAACAGGGTTTCTAACATTCCGTGCATGGACCTCGAAAGAGGAAGAAAAACTACAGGAAAAAATCCTTTTACAGGCACTCAGGATAAAATAAAAATATGGGCTGAGTGTGTGTGAGTGCTCTGGAAATAGGGCTTAAACTCCAAACATAATGACACATCTGAGTGTTTTTATTGCTGTGGTGATTTGTTTATTCTGTGTACATATAAAACTATACTTAACCTGTGTGGGTTTGTGTGTGTTTGTGTTTTGTGTGTGTGTTTGTGTTTTGTGTGTGTGTGTGTGTGTGTGTGTGTGTGTGTGTGTGTGTGTGTGTGTGTGTGTGTGTGTGTGTGTGTGTGTGTGTGTGTGTGTGTGTGTGTGTGTGTGTGTGTGTGTGTGTCTGTGTGTGTGTGTGTGTGTGTGTCTGTGTGTGTGTGTGTGTGTGTGTGTGTGTGTGTGTGTGTGTGTGTGTGTGTGTGTGTTTGAGCAAACCCCTTTCTTTACATTCAGTAGTATAATGAAGACAACACAGATACTCAAACAAGAAACACAGTCCAATACAGCTTCAACTTCACTTTCTCTCTCAAATTCTCTCATAAACTCTCATATTCTAACACTGTATTTTTGTCCCTATCCACTTATAATGCTAGTTTAAGTTTCTTGCACCAAAACCCGACATCTTCATCCCCATATTTGTATAAAATGCTCTGCAGGCACAGCTGATATGAACAAACTCTATTGCCAAAAGTATTGGGTCACCCCTCCAAATCACTGAATTCACTGAAATCACTGAATTTTCCATGAACAAGTCTGGGTTTGGCAGTTGCCAGGAGAACGGAACTTGCCTGGCTGCATTGTGCCAAGTATAAAGTTTGGTGGAGGGGTGATTATGGTGTGGGGTTGTTTTTCAGTGGTTGGGCTTGGTCCCTTATTTCCTGTGTAAGGAACTCTTAATGCTTGAGCATAACAAGACATTTTGGACAATTTCATGTCCACACGTGTGTGTGTGCAGTGTTTGTGGGTATTGCCCTTTGCTGTTCCAATATGACCATGCACCAGTGCACAAGCTAAGGTCCATAAAGACATGGATGGGGGAGTTTGGTGTGAAGGAACTTGACTGGCCTGCACCGAGTCCTGAGCTCAGCCCAATAGAACACTTTTGGGATGAATTAGAGCGGAGACTGTGAGCCAGGCCTTCACGTCCAACATCAGTGCCTGACCTCACAAATGCACTTCTAGAAGAATGATCAAAAATTCCCATAAACACACTCCTAAACCTTGTGGAAAGCCTGCCCAGAAGAGTTGTAGCTGTTACGCCGGCTTCACACTGCACGCGTAAGCAGGGTGTAGGCAGCGCTGAAGCAGCGCGTGGGTAAAGCAGTAGCAGCGCGCACACTTTTTCCTTTCACACAGGCAGCGTTTGTCACGCGCAGTTGTCACGCACAGTTGTGTACAGAGTACTCTATAATGGATAAGTTTGCATTTCTCTTTAATGTATTTGAAATGGTAATAAAGCAAAGATTTATCATGAAGCTAATTTTATTTTTAAAAATCGTTTCACTTGTTTCTGATGTTTTTTTATTTCGTTTAGTGCGAGCTTTTGATAGAAGAAAGGCCATCGCACTATATGTCCATGAAAAGGACACTGCTAAAAAGAGAAACTTCAGGAAATTGTCTTGAAATATTGGATAGGCATCAAATTTACATGCATTACCCATCATAAACCTATTAAATATAATTCATAAATGACTGTAATAATTAAGAGGAAACTTCTTAATGATATATTGTAGGCTAAATGAGCAAATTATCTAAAAACGTTTTTTTTTTTTTTAAATGACAAAACGCACATAATAGTCTATCTACATGTCTATACTGTATGTGTGCTATATTCATGTGTGTATATTCTATTTACCTATCCATATTTAGTTGTTCGTTCGTGAGACAACGAAAGATTGTCAAAAACACTTTAAAATGACTTACCATCAGCACCAAGAGCCGCTCACGCTCACCAACTTCCTCCCATGCTTTCATTCACTTGCAAGTCTTTATAAAGCAAATTGTGTGGATTATAGAGAACTGTGTGCTTCTCAACCTTCACGATGAGACGAGTGTCATGTCTTTCCAGGTGCACTCTGAAGAACACTGCCTGTGACACCACCTGCTTTTGTTTATCGTTTCTGTTTTTATGCCAGCATATAGTTATAATATATAAATAATTTAATTCATATTTAATTTAAGCTAAACTGGCATACATTATTTAAAATTAGTTTTGTTGTTCAAGCAAAAACTTATGGCAGTGACTTCGTTTTTTGTGTAGAACTTTTTTTTCTTCCACAGCGCCGGATGTCATGGTGACTGAGAAACACACGGAACACTTCACTAAATTATTTCATGGTTAAATGTGTTATTTTTCATGTTAACCAGGTTAATTTTGATCAGAACAATGTTCTGTGGCTTTAATTCATCGTGAGCAGCGCGTCAAAAATAGACCTGGCGCCGAAACGATCGCGGCACTGCCGCTTCTGCTCTGCTCCTGCTACGCGCCGCTGCGCTGCCTCTGCTGCCGGTGTGAATGCACTCATTGATTAACATGGGCGCCGAAAAAAATACGCGCTGCTTACGCCCTGCTTACGCGTGCAGTGTGAAGCCGGCGTTATAGCTGCAAAGGGTGGGCCAACTCCATATAAAACCCTACAGACTAATAATGGGATGTCATTAAAGTTCATGTGCATGTAAAGGCAAGCGTCCCAGAACTTTTGGAATATAGTGTATTTGATGCATGCAGTTCTGTGGAACAGGTTTTGACAAGTAAGAGTTCAATGTATTTTTGCATATTTAAAAAAAAAAAAAAAAGATTATATTCAAAACTATCCAAATACACAAGTTATCTATTATACTGTGTATTTATGAACTAACATTTGATACAGTTTGCTTGTATTAGGGGACATTTATTGAACTGTTCTTCTTCAAAGGACACAAAGCACCCTTGAACTTGCTTGAAAGAATCTCCAAATTTTGTCTGAAAATCTGATATGAAATTGTGGCGGGAGATTTATTTGTAATCTAAATCTGTGTTTCCCTCGCAGTCGCTTTCCTTTCAATCAAAATAAGACAAACAATATAAAAAAATCATTGATGCAGAGCAACCATATCATTTTTATTCTCATTCTCTGTCCTACTTGTTTTTTCCTCTCTATTTTTAAAAACCACATTAAAAAAAATGTGACTGTCAGCTCATGTCAATTGAAGTCCTCAACACATAGCATACTCCTAAAAGTTAGCCCAAGCAGCTCTACAGACTTAAAAATGTAATGGTAATGAAATAGTAATGACAAATAGTAATGACATAATCTTGTACTCAGGGGTGAATACAACTTTTTATTCAATTAACTCTTCTCTGCAATTAAAATGCCCCTCCTCCTAAATCAAAATAACTACCTGCTTATGAACAGCAGCAAATCATGATTTGCAAACAAAACAGTATTCACTATCTCAGTACTTTTCAGTAGTAAATCCATTACAGGAAAGAAACCTGTGTACTAGTCTAGGCATGGGGTCTTTAAACAGAATATTCTCACATCTGGAAACTCACAGACTGTGACACATTGTCATGTTTATAGTGATCAGGTGAATGAAGACTGTTCAATGGCAAGTACCTTGTCAAGTACCTGACATCTTGAGGACATCTATGTGTGTGTGCGCGTGCGTGCGAGAGAGAGAGAGAGAGAGAGAGAGAGAGAGAGAGAGAGAGAGAGAGAGAGAGAGAGAGAGAGAGAGAGAGAGAGAGAGATGATCTAAGGCTTGTTTAAGGTATGTAAGAGTTGTCTGATCTTCTCATACATAAACCGAATGCAGGTGTCCATGTCAGCCTCTGCTGAAGTTAAAGGAGAAACATCATGCCTGTTAGCATCTACAATGAAAAAAATCTGGTGTAGAAACAATTTTCATTCAGACATTAAAGGGGGGGTGAAACACTCAGTTTCTGTCAATCTCATGTCAATCTTGAGTACCTATAGAGTAGTATTGCCTTCATATCTCCGAAAAGACTTTAGTTTTATTATATTTATAAAAGAAATATGGGCTGTACCGAGTCTTTCCGGAAAAAAAACAAGCGCCTGGAGGCGTATTGTGTGGGCGGAGCTAAAGAATGACAAATGCGCACAAAGCGGTGACGTCCTCAAGCGCGGAGAAGCCCATGGCTATCGATCTCAGCTAATAGATATATGATCCAGAATTAGATTTGGAGGCTGACATAAATTGACCAGGAGAAACAGCAACAGCAGGACGTCCGTCTCTGTGGTATGTACTGTATTTAGTGGCCTGTCAACATTTGTGTGTGTTTACTCGCAGTTTATGAGGACATGATTCGGTTTATGGACTATTGTATGCGACTAAACCTTAGCAGTAGCAAGCAAAACAGTTTTGCACGTCAGACTAGTGTAACGTTATACAGAACAACAATGGAGTAACCGTTAGCGCATTTGAATGACGAAGCACGCGATCGTGTCGTTTACTGATGTTTACTCACGCGACGATAGCCAACAGCATAGACATTTGAAGCAGTTTTAGTCACCGGCTGCTTCCAAAGCAGGACCGAACCTTTATCGCTGGGACCGCTCCGTCAAAAACACACTTCTTTGGTATGATTTGGTGAAGTCCTGTGACAGCAGTGGGGTGGAAATCCACTTTGCGTCGCAACTGAAGCAATGTTGTGAAGCTTCCTGTCATTTCTGCGTTCAAATCGGTTCAAATGCAGCGCTGCCTTCCCGGAATGCTGTGCTGAAGCGTTGAAGTTGCTTGATGTCACCCATAGGAATAAAGTGGAGCGCGGCGTGGACTATAACCACATAAGTGTTCACGGACGAGTGGATCTGCAGCTGAGAGAGTGTTTATGGGCGTGTATTTCCTCTCTCGCTCTAGTCAGGCGCGCAGCCTACCGGGAGAAGAGCCCGTACGGCCCATACAAGGACCTTCCGCTCAATCGACGTCAAGCTGACCCATACTCGAAAAAAACTCTCCGAAACTTGTGAGAAACCGGAAGGAGTATTTTTGACACAGAAATACTCCATCAAACGTCCAACATTAGTTTTTGAAACTTTGTCTATGTTTAGGATGAAAATCCAAGTCTTTAACAGTGTAAAAAGCTCAGTATGCATGAAACAGCATTTCACCCCCCCTTTAAAATTAATAATAATTATTACTATTAATATTATTACTACTATTAACTATCACATTTAACAAACTATTACAATGTAACAAGTAATAGTGAAAAGGGAAATGTTAAAGTAGAAATACTGAAATAGTATTTTCATGTAAAGCATACTCCAATAATCTTCTTAAAACTTAATTTCAAAAAGTATGATAAAATAAAATATGTAACCTATTTAGACATATTTTAAAAAACTAAAACATACAACAAAATAAAGCAAAATGTTAACTAAAATCTAGTGAAAACAGACAAAATGAAATGGCTGATATTTAAAGCTGCACTGTGTAAATTTTAGCAGCATCTAGTGATGAGGTTGTGAATTGCAACCGCCCACCACTCAACCCTCTCTTTCGAAGCACATAGAGAAGCTACAGGGGCCGACACAGGACAAAAATTATGTTGCATAAAGAGCATGACTAGTAGCCTGACAAGCCTGACCCACATCAAGATGTTTGGTCTGGAAACTCACCATAGACAGGGCTCAATCCGAGGGGCGGGATAAACGGTTGTCATTCAAACTCCCTCTGCACGCGATAGGATAGCGCTACACCAACCAGAGCAACGAAGGTGAAGCAGAGCTCGTTGAAAGATTAAACTTTCGCCGTATCCGGTCGGCAAAACTCGAACACATCTTCCCTTCTTAAGAATGACTTCAGTGCCGTTCTTTGTTCTTTTCTCAGAGAAAAGCTTAATTCCAAGTCTTCCAGAGTCGCAGTTAAAGCTGATTCGAAAGACCGCCATTCGCCAGTTTCTGTGTTTACTAGAAGCATGCAAACTCAACTCAGCCGTCATTATGTTAAGCCCCGCCCACCGACTCTATACACAATGTGATTGGCCGTACCAGAGTTTGCCGTTTACAGCTCTGAAATGTATTGAGAGTTGCTAGACGACACTCGCGGCAGATTCGATTTGCTGCCACTAGGGTGTGTCTAGATTTCTAGGCTACATGACTAGCGCTCTGTAGAGCAGTTTGTCCGTTTAAGGCTACTGTAGAAACATGACGCCGCAAAATGGCGACCTCACTGTAAGGCAGGGGTCTCAAACTCAAATTACCCGGGGGCCACTGGAAGTAGACTCTGGGTCAGGCTGGGCCGCATCACTGGTCTAACAGAACAATTTTAGTAAATCGTCTCAAATGTTCAGAGTTCTAATCCGCTCATAGTTTTCTTCAAATGTTCATCAATGGTTGTATATTAAGCGCATGGACACGTTGCATTTTGTGTGCATTTGTGTGTGTGCAATTTAGTTTTGTGATTTCACCGGAAAGAATAGTCTCTCTCCGCAACGGCATTACGCGATATATTTAAGCGCTAGTCTGTGTGTGTGAAGACTGCGTGAGCGAGCATGTGCGCGGACCAAAAGAGAATGTATATCCCACCTACTTTGATTTGATTGGCCATTTGAGCGCCGTTAAACCACATTCATTTCAACTGTCTGATTAACCTCTGTTCATGTCAATCACGAGGTGTTAACCAATTATACTGCACGAGAGAGGCATGAGGTAACTCTCATATACACACACACGAAGTGAGGCATAAAGTGCGGCACAGGCACACACAACGACTCCGCCAAAAATGGTTTTCAGAGCAACGCGCGGGCCACACTAACACTAAACTTTGATGTCAAGTAGGGGGCCACAAAATATCATCCTGCGGGCCACAAGTGGCCCGCGGGCCGGGAGTTTGAGACCCCTGCTGTAAGGGGACCTACGGAGTATGCAGATAGAATTGGCTCACTCTAAGGTAATAAAAACAGTTAATAATGTAACGTCTTTATACAGCACTGGAAATATAGTTATGTATATTATATTGCATTTCTGTCAATAGATCCTCATAAATACTACACGCAGCACCTTTAAAATAAATGTATTCAAAAAATAAAACTAATAGTATCTCAATACTAAAATAATAAAAACAGACTTGCAATCCATTTTTGAATCATAACATTTGAAGAACCACTGAATGTTTCAAGACAAACATTAAGGAATATCTTATCCAAAGATGACAGAATTTCGCAAACCATTTATTTTAAAGGGATACTCCACAGCGCTTTTATATTAAACTGTTCCCTTAACTAAGACGAGTTGATACATACCTCTCTCGTCTGAGTGTGTGCACTTAATCTCTCTGACGCGCGGTGACGATCTGATAGCATTTAGCTTAGCCCACTAAGCCCAGTTCATTCATTATGGTACCAAACAGAGATCAAGTTAGAAGTACCAAACACCTCCACGTTTGCCCTATTTAAATACAGTTATACGAATAGCTGAACGATCAGGTATGGTGACACAAAATAAAACGTGGTGCTTTTCTTAGCGGGTTGAAAAGGAACTATAATGAATGGCGGAATAGCACTTCTGAGAGTACTTCCGACTCTGCACAGTAAAAAGTCACGGCTAAAAAATCCCCCATCATCTCATTTCCGTCAATGGGGGGGAGGGAGGATTTTTCAGGAGTGACTTTTTACTGCGCCGAGTCAAAGTACTCTCAATTAAGTGCACGCACTGAGACGAGAGAGGTATGTATCAACTCGTCTTAGTTAAGGGAATAACATAGTTTAATATGAAAACGCGGTGGAGTAACCCTTTAATATTTGATTTTTAACAGGCCTTCATTTCATAAGGCAGAGATCAGATTCAGCAAACCTTCATTCCCTCACCAACTTAAATCATGCTTTTCACTGCAGCATTCAACACACACACACACACACACACACACACACACACACACACACACACACACACACACACACACACACACACACACACACACACACAAACAGCATCTAAACTGTGAAAAATCACTCAATATATCAAACATGCGTATAAATCTAACGGCCTGTCAGTTTGTCAGCAGATTCTGTTTTATGTGATGCTGAACCTGTACTTCAACTGCATCTGTGCTCACACATTATAAAAAAATTGAAAAAGCTTAATGTTACTGTATATCATGCGTTATATGTACTAATATATTCAACATAGCTTTTTACAGAGAAAATATTCAGATGTAACCCCTTTGTAATTGTTAATATTTTCATTTTCTCAGTAACTAACGGACAGATTACAATTATATTGTAATTAAATTTACAACAAAGTTACATGTAACTAGCTACTCCCCAACACTATACAGTATATACAATAGAACAATAAGAGCTTGCTTTAAATGGCTGTATGTGTGCATGTGTGCATGAGATGACTCAAGCTGCGGCAGCAAGCAGACAGGTGGCTCGCGGCCCGGAAAAGCAGATCTATTCCCACGAGGGCAGAATTCCACACAACGAAGAGTAGCGCTTCCGAATTGAGCTATCAGATTACTCGGCCAACCAAAGGACCTCTGCCAGTCACAGAGCACACAGACACACAATGACAGACAAAGGGAAAATTCAGCCCACAAGCAATGATAATATGACACAGATGTGGGCAGAAGCAAAACTTATTTGCTATTTTTTTTTAAAAAGAAGAAGAAAATCGGTTGGATAGTAACGCTGCCCTGCGAATGCAGTTTGTTACGTAAATCCTGGAAAATCTGATCTTAAGCGCTAGACAATAAACAGAGAAACCGATAGACAAAAGCACAAAAGCAGCAGCACTGTAGAGGATACTAGAGCTGGTATGAGTATGTCTAGTCTGAGAAACATGCTGCTGCATTTTCCAACAGTTGATTTTAGTTCAATTATATTCAGTTCTATTCCATTATATTCCCTATGTATATTATATAATCCCTTAAATCCTTTTTAAACATTTGATTTAATTTAATTTCCTATATATCTTCTTCAATACCTTAAATCCCTTTTAAACTTGATTCCATTTAATTTCTCTAAATTATTTTTTTTAAATTCCCCTCCCCCCAATTTTCAAGACATGATTACTTCCTTGCTATATATTATACCTGCATGACAAAATTGGGAAAGCTATAACAAAAAATATAGAAAACAATCAAATGTATGACAACATTTAGAATTGCGGTTGGAAAATATAGAAATCGTATTGTTTATTTTGTGATAATACTTGTTTCTAGTTGTTTTTGACATTAAAATCCCTCTATTACGCATGGAAACCAAACCACATTTGTGTTGTTGTCTGATCTGCAGATCATTTTCCCTATAGTGAATCAGATACCTAATTATGGGAAAATAAAGCACGTGCAAATAGAGGCCACTGTCAACATATGTAGTTCATTCATTGTAATTGGCCTCTTGAATATTTTTTCACGTTTTTTTTATTTTATTTTCCACTGCTTACTAATTGCACCATCTTCATTTTTAGGGTGTTCTTGTATGTCAAATTAAATAATGAAATATTTGATATCTGTACTCTCTTGCTGTTTGGATTTTCTTCTTGTCTTCTTTCTAATAGGCTTAAAGGGTAAGTGGGATCGAAGTGTTCGGGTTTGTTTCCTCTCTGGAGGTGAGCTTTACCACCTCTCATCTTTCCACAATCCAGATGTTAATGAGGCTGGAAGACGCAGAAGAACGGCTCATGCTACAGGATTCCCCAAAACAATCCCTAATTACTCAACATACACTAATCACTATAGGGCTGGGATGATGATATTGATTCCTTAATTTGAATTGATCTTCGTTTTGATTAACCGATACTGATCTTTTTAGGGCTTTTATTCATGTTGATGTTGTGAACAAAACTTCACTAAACATTATTTATAACATTGTAAAAGACTCAAGTCTGTTATTCTGTTTTTCTACCACTACCAAAAGGGTGTGCTAGTACACTCAAGTGTAAGGTTTAAAGCCAGGTATGTAGTTGAGGAAGACTGTTGCATCTGCTTATTGGAATTAGAGATCAAGTGAATTTCTGTTCCTGATCTTTGTTGGCATTGTTTCTGGATTCTGTTGGATTTGGCGCGGAATGATTAAGGTTCTTTCTGTGAATTTTTTGCTTTATCTCGATTACAAGGGAAACTTTCTTTCAAAGACAGACAACCTCCAAAAAAGTTTCTTGCACTCATCAAATGTAACTCATTATCTGAACAATTCTTTCATTTAAAGTTGATTCAAAGATTTGATATTTACTTGTTGTTTAAAAAAAAAAAAAAAAAAAAAAAAAAAAAAAAAATTCAATATCAATTGCTGGTTTCTTTTGTTCTATACATTTTGTTCAATGATATATAAACTATCCATGATGCTTGATTGTTTGGGTCATCCTGCCTAATTAATGTTTATGGATAATTGTTGAGTAATCCCAAAAATTATATTTTTAACAGCCTCTTGCCCAGTGAAGGTAGAGATGTGTTACAATATGACTACCCTCCAATAATCGCAACAAGCTTTGTGCTTTGGTATTTCTGATAAAAAAATTAACATTTTTAAACAATGAATGTCCTTTTCACACTTATAATGAGGTGTGACTGTACATAACACATTCTACTGAAACTCTACTGAAACTGTGGCATTCTATTCTACATGAAACATTTTACTGAAACTGTGATACATTCTACTGAAAATACATGATATCCTAGTGAAATTCTATGTGAAATTCTAATCTGTGACATTCCACTCTAACACTTATGTGATACTTTGCTGAAACTAAATGTAATATACTGTATATATACTGAACACATTCCACCAAACTCTACGCGACACATTCCACTAAACTCTACGCGGCACATTCCACTAAACTCTATGCGACACATTCCACTAAACTCTACGCGGCACATTCCACTAAACTCTAGGCGACACATTCCACGAAACTCTACGCGACACATTCCACTAAACTCTACGCGACCCATTCCACTAAACTCTACGCGGCACATTCCACTAAACTCTACGCGACCCATTCCACTAAACTCTACGCGGCACATTCCACTAAACTCTACGCGACACATTCCACTAAACTCTACGCGACACATTCCACTAAACTCTACGCGACACATTCCACTAAACTCTACGCGACACATTCCACTAAACTCTACGAGACACAATTAACTGAAACTCTACGCGACACATTCCACTAAACTCTACGCGACACATTCCACTAAACTCTACAAGACACATTCCACTAAACTCTACACGACACATTCCACTAAACTCTACGCGACACATTCCACTAAACTCTACGCGACACATTCCACTAAACTCTGCGCGACACATTCCACTAAACTCTACGCAACACATTCCACTAAACTCTACGTTACACATTCCACTAAACTCTACGAGACACATTCCACTAAATTCTACGTGACACATTCCACTAAACTCTACGCGACACATTCCACTAAACTCTACGCGACACATTCCACTAAACTCTACAAATACAGATTCCACTAAATTCTACGCGACACATTCCACTAAACTCTACAAGACAGATTCCACTAAACTCTACGCGACACAATTAACTGAAACTGTATGCGACACATTCCACTAAACTCTACAAGACACATTCTACTGAAACTCTACTCGATACAATTAACTGAAACTACGCGACACATTCTACTGAAATGCTACAAGACACATTCCACTAAACTCTATGCGACACCATTAACTGAAACTGTATGCGACACATTCCACTAAACTCTACAAGACACATTCTACTGAAACTCTACACGACACAATTAACTGAAACTCTACTCGACACAATTAACTGAAACTCTACGCGACACATTCCACTAAACTCTACGCGACACATTCCACTAAACTCTACACGACACATTCTACTGAAACTCTACGCGACACATTCCACTAAATTCTACGCGACACATTCCACTAAACTCTACGCGACACATTCCACTAAACTTTACACGACACATTCTACTGAAACGCTACGCGACACATTCCACTAAACTCTACGCGACACAATTAACTGAAACTACGCGACACATTCTACTGAAACTACGCAACACAATTAACTGAAACTGACATTCTACTGAAAACGTGTGACATCTTACTAAAATTCTACATTAAATTATGAAACACTATGTGATACTTTACTAAAACTCTATGTAACATATTCTACTTAAACTCTGACACCTTCCACTGAAACTCTACATAAAATACTACACAAAAAATATTCAACATACACTAAAATGCTACATACACATTCTACTGCGACTCTTCGTGACACATTCCAATGAAACTCTATGTGATACATTCCACTGATCCTCCACAAATGAAACTATACTGAAATTCTACAACAAACTCTAAAACCTTACATAACATTCAACTGAAACTCTGCTTGCCAAATTCTACTAAAACTCTAGAACAAAAATTTTAAATGACACCCTGTACTAAAACTCTAAAGCATTATATGCTAAGACTGTACATGACACCATCTACTAAATCTCTATGTAACTCTATTAAATCTTGACGACATTAGTAAAACTGTATGACACCCTAATCAAACTCTGTACAAAATCCTTTGTAACTCTATCAGACCCTCCACTTAAACATGCACAATTCAAATTCCCCACAGTTAACATGATTATATGCGTGAGGTTAGAGGTTTAGTGTGGAGAAAAATACCATTGTTCTGCACTAGATGGACACGGATACTGTTTGTTATCTTGCTGTGTTGCCGAGCAGCTGCTTTAATTTATTTCGGCAGCAGAACTGAGAAATACACAGAGGAACAATTACAGACACACTATGCTCTGATCCCGGTCTGTCGGACTCTTCCACTCTGCCAAGGTGTGAGGAGTGTCAAGCCGCATGAAATGTTGAGGAAAATGATAGGGAAGACCGGGACAACAGCAGCCAAAAGAGAGAGCAGCACAGCAGGCTTTAATAAGCCAAATCTGCATCAGTGTATCACAAACACAGAATGCAGTGCAGCAGAAGCTAATACAAAGGTTGCTGGTTCAAACCCCTAAAGGCTTGCTCATGGACCTGAGGATGTCTAAGGTATCCTATATCTAATTACCTACATTACTGTGTTCTTGAGTGGAGTGCTTAAACCCAGATAGCTCCAAGGGGATGTTCCATGTCGTAATTGTACCATGAGACATTACTGGGTAAGAAACTAAACTAGCACACAGAAACAAAAAAAGCCTTAATGCACACACACACACACACTAGGCCCAATCTGGTTCCGTGTACGCAAGCTCGATTTTATACATTTACAAAATGTGACAGTGGACAATACAACAAGGCAAAAATCTACACAACACACACTAAAAAATGCTGGGTTAAAAACAACCCAAGTTAGGTTGGAAATGGACAAACCCAGAAATTGGGTTGTTTGAATTGTTCCATTCACTGGGTTCAAACAACCCAATTTCTGGGTTTGTTCATTTCCAACCCAACTTGGGTTGTTTTTAACCCAGCATTTTTAGAGTGCACTTTTTTAATTTAGCACAACCTATTCTATTAATTCTACACAGCATAATCTCATCACAAATGTGTTTGTATGCATATACACCACCGTCAAAACCGTCTTTTTAAATGTTTTTGAAAAAAGTCTCTTATGCAAACCCAAGACCGTGTGTATTTGATCAGTAAACAGTACAGTAAACATTATTATTATATTAAATGCAAAAAACCTGTGGCGATGCAAAGCTGAATTTTTAACATTATTACTCCAGTCTTCTGTGTCACGTGATCCTTCAGAAATCATTCTAAATTGTAGTCTATCACATTTCAATTGATATGTTATTTTGTCAAAAATGTATAATAAAAATCATTAAAAATATTCATGAAGGATGCAATCCATTGATCAAAAGTTACAGTAAAGACATTTATAATGTAACAAAAGATTCTCACTTGATATACTGTTGTATTTTATTATAAATATAAATATATCAATTATGTTCTTTTTATTAATTAAAGAAACTTGAAAAAAAAAACTTATTGTGGTTTCCACAAAAATATTAAGAAGGAAAAAAAAAAAGTTTTTTATTGTATTTATAATTTATCACTAATAATAATAATTATATAAAAATATAAAAATAAAAATTAATCTTTGCCATCACAGGAATAGAACACATTTTAAAATATTAAAAAAATAAAATAATAAAATGGTAATTTAAGAGTGCAATAATATTTTACAATATTACTGTTTTTTTCTGTATTTTTATTCAAATAAAGGGCATCCTTTTAAGAAACTTCTTTCAAAACCATTAAAACATCTAAATTAGTATAAACTTCTGATCTGCAAATAATAAAGCATGATTCTGGCCTAATTGTGTTTGTGTGTCTCACCTCTGGCTCATGATCTTGTAGGCATCAGGTAAATAACAGCGGGTGTTCTCCATTTGTGCGGGGTCAGCATCGCAGATTTTGTCATCAGTTCGACCATAATTTGCACTCTCAATCATGATGACGTCCGTCCCGGGACAGCGCAGCTCGATTGGGTAACTTTCACAAGACAACTCCCGCCGAACAACTGCCATGGGCACCGGAGCACGACTGAATGCTGCGAAAAGTGAGAAGAGACACTCAGCAAAATAAAAACTACAACATTGTATGACAACACAGAAGCAGTGCAAGCTTTTTAACCTCAGGGATGAAATTCAGAAAACGGAACAAAAATGAAGTGAGAAATCACTGTTGAAAGAGAGCGGATACATCAAACATTTGGTGTTTAGCGGTGAGTCACAAGACACATACGAATCTGTGAAATTTGTCATCATTGACTTCAAACCTTGAGATATGGGGACAGATTTACTAACAGTCAGCGCAAAACCTGATTGCGGCGTTAAAAAAAATGCTGTGAGGATTTGCTAAAGACATGCAGTGAACAATTTGTGCTCAAAAGGAGTGAACACTTATTTCACAGACGTTATTTTTGAGGCTGACCTTACTGCATACACTATCAGGAGTAAAATATTTGGGATTGGGAGGAGAGTATTTAAAAGAATCATGCAAGCTGATTTACAAAGGTTTGCGCTCGTCAATTTATTTGCGGCATTATTAACCGCCCGCAAAAAAGCAAGTCTTAAAACCAGACGCTAACGGGTAGATTGCGTTGGTCATTATGGAAATGATCCGGCTGCGTCTGTGTTCTTTAAAGGTTTAGTTCACCCAAAAATGAAAATTATTTCATTAATTACTCACCCTCATGTCGTTGGACACCTGTAACACCTTTGTTCATCTTCGGAACACAAATGAAGATATTTTTGTTGAAAGCTGATGACTGAGAAAGGCTTCAGAAAGGCCTCCATTGGCATTCAGTACATTCCCACTGACCCACTCACAAGACCCATAAAGGCACTAAAGACGTCGATACAAAGTCCATCTTACTACAGCGGCTGTACAATAATTTTACAATGTGACGAGAATAGTTTTTGTGCGCAAAAAAAAAATCAAAATAATGACTTAATCCGCCAAGTTATTGTCTTCCTTGTAGGTCTCTGACGTGAACTCACGCAATAGCGGCGCTCCTCCTCTTCCGGGTCATGTATTCGACCGGTGGAGCTGCGTCATTTTCTCGTGCATCGGTCGAGTTCACGTCAATAACTTGGTGGATAAAGACATTATTTAGATTTTTGTGCGCACAATAACTATTTCCGTCGCATTGTAACATTATTACACAGCCACTGTAGTGAGATGGATGTTGTAAAGTCGTCTTTAGTGCGTTTATGGGTCTTGTGAGTGGGTCAGTGGAAATATACTGAATGCCAATGGAGGCCTTTTTGAAGCAAAAATATCTTCATTTGTGTTCCGAAGATGAATGAAGGAGTTTACGGGTGTCCAACGACATGAGGGTGAGTAATTAATTAAATCATTTTCATTTTTGGGTGAACTAACCCTTTAATTTGCGTGTCATCAGTAGATCACGCGCAGAACTTTCCACTCTATCCACGCTCTCACGCTAATTTGCCCTGTTTAGTAAATCTGGCCCACGAACTCACAGATGAGACGAAAGCTGTGTCAAAAAAGCTTTTCTCTCATCTGAGAGTTCACGTATTGGAATGTAGCGCACAAGTCGTATGGGCTACTTTGATGGTGCAATGTTAAAAGTTTGACAGTCACGAGTCACCATTGACTTTCAGCGTGAGAAAAAGTGCCACGTTCTGATAAAATTTGCATTACAAAGCAAAAAGATTCATGTGACCCGTTACTAGTGAACAGTTTCTTTAACTGTTTGACAATAGAAACATTTTTGTTCGGCGAAACATTTTCAGTTGAAATCATTGATAACACCTCTAAACTTTGACCTCACAAAATGTTCCGACCAGTGGTCGAACAATATGGATATAAATAGATTTATAAATGAAACATTTTCACCAGGAAAGTAACATTTATTTATGTGAATAAGGCACATTCCATACCTAATATAAATTGAAAAGAATGAGAATGAATTTATTTCAATGCTTAACGGTCCAGTGTGTAATATTTATGAGGATCTGTTGACAGGAATGCAATATAATATACATAACTATGTTTTCAGTGAAAGACCTTACATAATGAACCGTTATGTTTTTATTTTCTTAGAAGGAGCCTTTTCTATTTTCATTTGCTGCAGGTCCCCTTCCAGTTAAATTGCCATTTTAAGGCCTAAACAGACAAACTGCTCTGCAGAGCGCTAGCTACTCTCTGCTGTCTCAGACGACACATCTTTGTCCTGTGTCAGCCACCGTAGAATCTCTATGTGCTCCGAAAGGGAGGGGTGAGCGGTGGGCAGCTGCAGTTCACAACCTCGCCCCTAGATAGGGTTGGGAACCGAGAACCGGTTCTTATGCAGAACCGATACAGATTTTTGAAAAATACCGGAACCGCGCAAAATTCCTGAGTGTCGGTTCCGAAAACCGTTCTGGTGCAATGTCTGTGCAAAGCACTGGGAGCATAGCCGCGAGCCGCGCTCCCGCTCTCTCTCTCTCACACACACACACACACACACACACACACACACACACACACACACACACACACACACACACACACACACACACACACACACACACACACACACACACACACACAAACACACACACACACACACACACACACACACACACACACACACACACACACACTCACTGTCTTAGCGCTGCCGCCTCCCTTCCCCTCACGTCACTTTTTTTAAATCCCCCACAGCGCGAGTCCCGCAAACGCGGCGCCGAGGAGCTTGTTTGTAATCTGAGGACCATGGCTCATTAGTTTCAAAATGGTTTGGGTACAAGCTGATCGCGTTGAAAATAAAGGCATTTGTCTAGCGTTATGAGCTCATTTGAAACATTGCCGCGGCTCATTTAAGAAAATGACAGCTCTGAAGAGACGCCGCTTTAGTTCGAGGTAAGTTAGTGCTAACAATAATAAAGAAAGACGATCAACACCTTATGTGTTACCACTGAAATGTAGATGTAATATATTTCCAAATGTAAGCCCATCTTAAGCGAAATGCACGCTTTATACTGTCGCCTGCTCTGGCTCTAACCTTTTAGCCTGTTTACTTTATGCAAACCTTGTGAGCGCGCAAACGCTGCGACCTCGTGCCAAATGTTTTTATTGGTTTATTAAGAACAAACAGGAGAGTTATGAAAAATTGAGTGCGAGGGATATGTTCACTTCACACAAAAAGATTTTGTAATGAGACGGCTAACTGTAGTAGCGTTTAGTCCACTGTCTATAATAGCCTAATTTAGAGATCACTTTTTTTTTTAACCGACAACCGACAACTTTGATCGGTTAACGTTGATACGGTCAACCATGGGTCAAACGGTCATCGGTTAACATCCCTAAAACAGAGAGAGAAAATGTAATAAGACAATTTCAAAGGTGTAAATTTGAAAATGTTTATTTTAATTTCCATAAATTCCATATGGCTCGATTAATCCTGTAATATATGTATAGTACAGCACTATTTTTTTGACATTGCCAACCCGTAAACTCATTTGAGAGCAAGTAATAAACACAAAAAAGGATTGTTTAAAGTTGCCTATTGTGCCTTTTTCCTTTACCACTATTTGTTTAATAATTTTATTGGAACCGGAATCGGAACCGGAATCGTTAGGCGGAATCGGAACCGGAAAATTTCTCACGATTCCCAACCCTACCCCTAGATGCCGCTAAAATGTACACAGCGCACCTTTAATTGGTGGATATGATGTAGATTTTTGTGTGGAAATCCTGCGTGGCACAAGTGTTTAGTTATTTCGTCCTCAAGTCTTTTCAGATATTTCTAGATGAAGTGGCAGAACACACACAGCAGGATCTGAGATCCTTTCACTGTTCTAAATCGTTCCAGATCAGAGTCTTTAGTCCCGGCTGATGGACTAAAGCTCAGCTTGTCTTCAGCTCAACCCCATGGGTTTATCTTTGGGACAGTAAAACCTTGATTGTGTGGTCACTGAAGTATGTCTGTGTGGATTTGCTCTGGACGTCTGTCATGATGGAAGAGCTGTTAGGCTCCACAGCAACGCTGACTTAAAGTCTCAGGGCATTTGATGGATTCCGCAAGTATGTCTGAGATTCCCTGAATTGAAGCAAGAGAACAAAATAAATAAATCACCACCCTATCTCATAGTGGTGACCATCTACTATAAATAAAAGTGTGTGTATGTCTGTATTTACAATTCACCAACATGAATAAGAATAGAGACTTTGTGAAGAGGAAGCTCATCAAAGAGTTGTCCTCACCTCTTCATCTCAAAAGTTTGCTAGCATAATAATGCGAAAACGTGAGAGAACTGTTGAAATAAATCAGACTTTGGGTCCTGATGAAAAAAAACAGTTACAAACCAGGATGGCATCAAAACCTGATGTCCACATGTACGGCTCTGACACACACCAATCCAACATTCATTGTCCACCTCACGTCATTGGGTTTGGTTTTAATTGGCTTCCAGCTTCGAACAGCACCTTTTGTGTGAATCTCTGTGTTTAAGCAGAGTGAGATTGTTGTTGTCACACTCGTGTGAACAAACACTCGCTGGCCGACAACAGATCATTAACCAGGAGATGGGACGCAGCGGATCTCTCACTCACACTCTCGCTTCTCCTATCCTGTTAACTTTCCCTTAATATTACACATACAGCTGCATTTCAATATGCTGGAGAGACCGTGTTCATCTGATGATAAAACCAGACAAAAGAAATGACTTCAGACTTATGCAGAAGGAGTCTTTGTTATATATACACACACCAATCAGGCATAACATAATGACCACCTTCCTAATATTGTGTTGGTCAACCTTTTGCTGCCAAAACAGTCTTGACCTGTCGAGTGATGGACTCTACTAGACCCCTGAAGGTGTGCTGTGGTATCTGGCACCAAGACGCTAGCAGCAGATCCTTAAATTCCTTTAAGTTGCGAGGTGGGGCCTCCATGGACCGGACTTGTTTGTTCAGCACATCCCTTTCTATCAGAACCAGCATTAACTTATTGAGCAATTTGAGCTAGAGTAGCTTGTCTGTTTGATCAGACCACACGAACCATCCTTTGCTCCCCCGTGCATCAAAGAGCCTTGACCCTATCATCAGTTCATCGTTCCTTCCTTGGAAGGATACTGGCCTTCCAAGTTTCATAGATACTGGCCACTGCAGACCAGAACACCTCACAAGAGCTGCAGTTTTGGAGATGCTCTGACCCAGACATCCTAGCAGGCACAATTTGGCCCTTGACAAACTCGCTCAAATCCTTAAGATTGTCAATTTTTCTGCTTCTATCACATCAACTTTGAGGACAAAATTTTCACTTGCTGCCTAATATATCCCACCCACTAACAGGTGCTGTGATGAAGAGATAATCAGTGACATTCAACTAGTAAAAATGAACTAAAGTAATGGTAAATTACTTTGAAATATTAAATAAAAAACAATATAACAGTATGTGTGTGTTCATGTTTTTCTATCCCGGTGGGGACTTCAACCTGAAAGCACACAAACTCATGGGGACTTGGGGGACTCATGACAACTTCCTAAATTGGGGTCCACATGTGTAAAGTGTGTGTGTATAAAGTGTGTGTACTTAATTATATGATTTATATAGGACACAGATTTATATAATGACATGGGTATTAGACTCGTATTACAGCATAAAACGTTGTTTTTGAGGACATTTTGAGGACATAATTAAACTTGCATTAAAAATGTTTTAAAAAAAGTTTTTTTTTTTTTTTTTTTTTTTTTAATCCAGAAAGTTTTGAGTGATGGGTAGGTTTAGGGCGATAGAATATACAGTTTGTACAACATAAAAAACATATGGATTGTCCTTATAATGATATTATGATAATTATATTATAATGGTGAACACACACATACACACAACACACACACACACGCACACACACAAACAATGATGTGCAAGTGTGTCATGTAAGGATTGTGCGTTTCTCTCCTTTTCCACACCCTGACACCTGGAGAGCGCTGACATTTAAAAGTCATCATTAACATCAAAACACAAGCCCATGGGGCTCAAACACACTCACACACACACACACACACACACACACACACACACACACATACATTCCTGGTCAGCATAATCTCACAAAAGAGAGAAAATCTGCCTAAACACACAGGTCAGAAACATCAGGGTGACGGATTAACCATGCGGTGTGTGTGTGTGTGTGTGTGTGTGTGTGTGTGTGTGTGTGTGTGTGTGTGTGTGTGTGTGTGTGTGTGTGTGTGTGTGTGTGTGTGTGTGTGTGTGTGTGTTGACAGATGGTCTTCAGCAGTCTGATAAAACTGTTTAAAGAGTCCTTCTGCATTGTCTTATGACTCATGAGTGACAGACAAAGACAATGAACCTTTTTTACCTTTACACACATGAAGAACTCAACCTAACATTACACAACGTAACAAAACATTCACACAAACCTGTCATCTTTTTACACTCTCATTGTTATGTTGAGTTCGGAGAGTATATTACATGGCTACGACGCTACGTATAAAAAAGAATAGTCTAATAAACAAATCCATATCTGGAACTGGTGTGTATGATCGTGAATAGCTTCACTGTTTTTCAACAAATAATTTGATTCAAAGACTAATTCATAAAGAGAGTCCTGTTTGAGGTTTGTTTCATAATGCTGAAACAATCTGCATATTATATCATATTGTACGATTTTTATTTAATCTTTCTCATTCACAATTTTTGTGGTATTGTAACTTTCTGTATATAACAAGGATGATTATTTATTAGTGGAAATATGTCACTTAATGAACTAGCTTAGTAAAATTAGCTTAGCTTTTTATTTAAAATGATTTTTAACTTTCTAAAATATAACATTTCCATGAGTTTTGAGTTTGTGATTATGTCACGGTTCATGGATTCCCTGTCTCACTCTTGGGTGCGTGTTGAATGTAGGTGAGGGCGGAGCCTGGGATTGGCTCATCACGCACCTGTGGCTGATCACCTGCACCAGCTGCAACTCATCACCTTCACCCTATTTAGTCTCTCTGTTTCTCTCTTGTCTTTGTCAGAGCGTTGTTGGATGTTTCCCCTTGTGTCTCCGTGTTGGTTGTCGTGTCCGCCCTTCCTCTTCTCCAGCGGGGGCGGGGTTCTTCTTCGTGGGGAAGAAGGATGGTTCTCTGCGACCTTGCATTGATTACCGAGGGCTGAATAACATCACGGTAAAGAATACCTATCCTTTGCCGTTGATGTCTTCAGCTTTCGAGAGGTTACAGGGAGCATCCGTCTTCACGAAGTTGGACTTACGTAACGCTTATCATTTGGTTCGCATCAGGGAGGGGGATGAATGGAAAACCGCATTTAATACCCCCAGGGGGCATTTTGAATACTTGGTCATGCCTTTCGGCCTTTCCAACTCCCCAGCGGTTTTCCAGGCACTCGTCAATGATGTGTTGAGAGACATGGTCGACCAATTCATATATGTCTACCTGGATGACATTTTGATTTTTTCTTCGTCTCTCCAGGAACATGTTCGACACGTCAGACGAGTGCTTCAGAGGTTGCTAGAGAATGGGCTTTTTGTCAAGGCGGAGAAATGCGCTTTTCATGCACAGTCTGTTCCTTTTTTAGGGTACATCGTGTCATCGGAGGGAATGCGCATGGATCCCGACAAGGTTAAGGCTGTGATGGATTGGCCAAGTCCAGATTCCCGTAAGGCCCTACAGAGGTTTCTGGGGTTCGCCAATTTCTATCGGCGTTTTATTCGCAATTTCAGCCAACTAGCCGCACCTCTGACTGCCTTGACCTCTCCCCGAATGACGTTCAGGTGGTCCGATACAGCCGAGGCTGTATTCGCCAAACTGAAAAGCCGCTTTGTTTCGGCTCCCATCTTAGTCGCCCCTGATCCCACACGTCAGTTCGTGGTAGAGGTCGACGCGTCAGAGGTGGGGGTAGGAGCGGTTCTTTCACAGCGCTCTCCCTCAGATGACAAGATGCACCCGTGCGCGTTTTTCTCCCATCGTCTTTCTCCTGCCGAACGCAATTATGACATTGGTAACAGAGAGTTGTTGGCCGTCAAGTTAGCGTTGGAGGAGTGGCGTCATTGGCTTGAAGGGTCGGGGGTACCTTTTATTGTATGGACGGATCATAAGAACCTTGAATATATTAGATCTGCTAAAAGACTCAACTCCAGGCAGGCTCGGTGGGCACTTTTTTTCGGACGTTTTGACTTTGTTCTCTCGTACCGCCCCGGGTCTAAAAACATCAAACCCGACTCTTTATCTCGTATTTTTGATGCTTCCGAACGCCCGGTTACTCCCGAGTGTATTTTGCCAGAGAAGATAGTTATCTCTACACTCACATGGGAGATCGAATCGAAGGTCAAAGTGGCCTTAGAAGGGGTAACGCCCCCGCCCGGCGGCCCACCGAGTTGTTTGTTCGTTCCGGAGGGGTTAAGATCCGAGGTCCTCAAATGGGGTCACTGCTCCAACATTGCCTGTCATCCAGGGGTAAACCGCACTTGCAGTTTAATAAAGCAACGATTTTGGTGGCCACTTATGGCTCGCGACGTTCGCAGTTTTGTTTTGGCTTGCTCGGTCTGTGCGGTTGGTAAGACATCTAACCAACCTCCCCAGGGGTTACTTCAGCCGCTGTCTGTTCCTTCGAGACCCTGGTCCCACATCGCTCTAGATTTTGTTACCGCCCTCCCGCCCTCCCAGGGCAAGACGGTCGTTTTGACCGTCGTGGACCGATTCTCGAAGGCAGCACATTTCATTCCCTTGCCCAAATTACCCTCAGCCAAGGAGACAGCGGTATCTGTAGTAGATCACGTCTTTCGGTTACATGGCCTCCCGATGGACGTGGTCTCCGACAGAGGTTCCCAATTTGTGTCCAAATTTTGGCAGGAGTTTTGTAAATTACTAGGAGCCACGGTTAGTCTGTCTTCGGGTTATCACCCCCAAAGCAACGGTCAGACCGAGAGAGCCAATCAGGATCTGGAGAGAGTGTTGCGATGTTTGGTATCCAAGAATCCTTCATCCTGGAGCCAGCAACTCTCTATGGTTGAGTACGCTCATAACTCGTTACCAGTGTCATCTACGGGCCTTTCGCCATTTGAGTGTAGTGTAGGTTACCAGCCACCTATTTTTCCTAGTCTGGATTCCGAGGTCGCGGTCCCCTCTGTTCACGCCTTTATCCAGAGGTGTCATCGCACATGGACCAGAGCCCGTGAGACTCTGCTCCAGGTGGGAGCGCGCACCAAGGCTAAAGCCGATCGCCACCGGTCTAAGCCTCCCGTTTACGTCGTCGGTCAAAAAGTGTGGCTTTCTACCAAGAACATTCCTCTCCGCTCCGTATCTAATAAACTTGCTCCCAAATTTATCGGCCCGTTCACTGTCACCAAGATCATTAGTCCGGTGACAGTCCGCCTCAAACTCCCTCCGGCGTACAGGAGGATTCATCCCGCCTTCCATGTATCCAAAATCAAACCTGTTTTTCACTCCCACCTTAATCCGCCAGTCCCGGTTCCCCCACCGCCGCGACTCGTAGATGGGGAACCAACTTATTCGGTTAATCGCATTCTGGATTCTAGACGGAGGGGACGCGGTTTCCAGTACTTGGTGGACTGGGAAGGTTACGGTCCGGAGGAGAGAAGTTGGGTTCCTGCTAGGGACATTCTGGATCACTCCCTTATTGATGATTACAATCAACAGGTAAGGTCGGCTGGGAGCGTCAGGGGACGCTCCTAGGGGGAGGGGTACTGTCACGGTTCATGGATTCCCTGTCTCACTCTTGGGTGCGTGTTGAATGTAGGTGAGGGCGGAGCCTGGGATTGGCTCATCACGCACCTGTGGCTGATCACCTGCACCAGCTGCAACTCATCACCTTCACCCTATTTAGTCTCTCTGTTTCTCTCTTGTCTTTGTCAGAGCGTTGTTGGATGTTTCCCCTTGTGTCTCCGTGTTGGTTGTCGTTTCCCCCTTCCGTGAAACGCTGGATCCCTTCCCGGATTACCTGTACCGACCTCCCGAGTCACAGCTGCTCACAGCCTGCCCGTGTCGCCAACAGAGCCTCTCTCACTGCTCTGTCTTATCCGGACTTCTTCAGTGTTCTGAGTTTTCACCTTTGTGACACTATCCGTCAAATAAACTAATTACTTGCTTTTGAATCCTGCCTCTGTGAATCCGTTACAGATTACTGCATTAAAAAAAAAAATCGAATATGCTTGTTTTTGACAAATTTCAATGACATAACATTTTATAACATTACCTAGTACTCCATGACTTTTTAGACCTTTAAAAAGTTTAAAACATTCCTCTGTGTGCTTATGTTGAGCAGTGAAGCCAGACACTAATTACAGTTGTTTGGTTTTCTTTCTCTTTCTTACAATTGATTTTTCTACTGAAGCACTAAATAAGCTTTGACAGAGAGAGCAAATGAATACCATAACTTGGACACAGTGCGTGTCTGTGTGCACAGAACATCTTAGGTTGTGGGTTTGTGTTTGCTTGTTTGCAGGTGGCAAACACACAGTCCTGAGTCGTGAGCGATGGTTTGACCAGCTCAGTCAATTAGCTTCAGTCTGCGTGATGAACGTCTACACCTGTGTCCATGTGCATCCCTGTTTCTCCTTCACTCTGCAGTTACACACTGATTTGCAAAAACACTGTAAATGCAACAAGAACCTTTGATGTATCAGAAATGTGTCAGCATGATTCTGTTCTGCATTTCCAAAACTTATGAAGAAAATATCCATCTTTAAAACTTTAAAATCTGTAATCTCCAACTTCCGCTAACTTTCATATGCGCGTTCACGAGAGGCTGGCGTTCCAGTGTATGAACAGTGTTGGGAGTAATGCGTTACAAAAGTAATGCATTACAGTAACGTATTACTTTTTGCTGTAACGCAGTAGTGTAATAGCCTGGCTCTGCCCTCCTACTTCCACTTAATTTTCATTTTCCTTCAGTACTTTGTCTGGGACTGCGGTGTATTCTTAGGTTTTCTCCGAACACGTTTACCAGTCCAATCATCGATCAGAGGGAGTGGCTGAGAAGGATGACGCTGATGATGTTGTGTGCTAGTTTGAGTTGTAGTTCAGTAATGGCGGCGGAGAAAGATGCGAACGAAACCATTCATTCCGTTGTGACATCGCCGAATATCCAGAAGTTAAAGCCAGAGCAATAACAATCTTTGCTGGGGTTTGTTGGTGGCCCTCCTCCCCAACAGGGTGAATTCGAGAAAAGTTTGATTTTCCAGCTCGCTCCGTTAGTGATGAAGGAGTTGGCTGAAGCCCTATTTAGACAGTAATTGTTTCTCGTGGGGTCGGAAGGTATTGCCATCATTTACAGGGGCTAGTCAGTGATTTTATTGCCGTCCGTTTCCCACTACCCATGTCAAAATCCCCGGCTGAGTTACCTACGTCTTTTGACAAACGCAAGGTCGTGTGATGATTTAATAGCTGTCCGAATCCACATCTCTGAGTTTTCAAGAATATATCACTTCAAAATCCACTCTTTATATCTTTTGACCACTGCAGAGCACCGTACGGTTGCATTGCCGTTATTTGGATGCTTTTCTAGACCACTTCTTCAAGGTCTCAGTACGCTTGTTTGTTCCGCTTTTGGTGCGCACCCGAGTGCGATTGCTGCTTTCACACCTGACCAAACGAACCGCACCAAAGAGGGAAACGAACTCTAGTACGATTCAATCAAACTAAATGAGGCAGGTGTGAAAGCACCCTTAAGCCCCTTTCACACTGCGATTCCGGCAAATACACGGATAATGCGACCCGGCATTTGTTCCCAGGATAGAATAGATTTCCCTGATATAGAATAGAGTTCCCTGAATAGATTTGGTCCATTCACACAGCCAGCGAAATGTGAAAGGGGCTTTATTTACTATAGTAGTTACTATAAATTATGAATAATTACATGCAACTAACACCAAACCAAACCGTAGTCTTAACCCAATAGTAAGTACATGTAGTTACATAATATTACAATGAACATATTTTAATGACAATAGGCCTATATTTATTAAGCAATAATTAATTATTTTATTAAACAAAATAAACTGAAAATATTACAAACTTTGCTAAGTGATTGTTTTGAATATATTATTTAGACTTTATTCAAAAAAATATATTTTTTCTGAAGTATTTGTATCAATACTTTGTGCCATTTGCCCCATGCTGATGCTGGTGAGCTTTTATGTAAAAACGGCCACCTTACCACGTCTTACAATTATAAGATTGTTAAACAAAAAAACACTGCTGTTTTCTATTATAATATATACTGTAAGATTATTTGTGTGCAAGACAATACAGATTTTGACAATGCGAACAACACTTTAATGAACATGCATTTCATTACATCTAAGTTCATTCAGAAATGTGCTTTGTATTATGTATGTCATTATGTTAAATCTAAATGAGCATGTAGACTGTGTTTGTCCTGACAGTAGAGACGAACATTGAGATGATGCGCTCAGTAAAAGGAGAGATTTCTGTCTGATGAAATGGTGTGTAACCTGCTGAAAGGATCGCTTCACCGGTGGAAGATTTATGTGCTAAACATAGATTCCTAACTCTTAAATATGATTCCACATAAATGAGCAGAGTACATGTGTAAGTGAAAATCAGGCTGTAAATCCATCAAGCAGAACTATGGATTCTCTGAAGAAGTGAGAGTTGCTTGCCTGGGCAAAATCCTGCCATGATGATCCAGTGTGTTGAAAGGCTGCCAGGGTGTTGTCATGCATTCAGAGGGGGTTCTGGGTGGTTGCTAGGGCGTCACTTAGGTGTTCTGTGCAGTAATGGCAAACTTTGATATTCTTGTGCACATTTTTTGTGCGACAAGTTACATTTAACAAGTTACATTTACACCACTAGGCCACACCCACCCTTTTTCCAAAATCCCACTCCTAGTAATTACATCTTTAAGATGCCTTTTTTTCAATGAAGATTCTCATTACTGTGATAAAATGTTGTTGTTTTATTCACAGAATCAGAGTAATACGATACTGTTATCAAAAGGTTTTGCTTTTGTTAAGCTAAATATCCCTTTTTTTTTTTTTACTAAATTAATACTTAGATAGATTTCATTAAAGAATCCTGAGAAAATGCTTCAGGTTTTGACAAAAATATGAAGCAGCACAACTGTTTTCAACATTGACAATAAGTTGATTCTTGAGCATAAAGTCAGCATATTAGAATGATTTCTAAAGAATCATGTGACACTGAAGAGGAGTTTTAATGCTGAAAATCTTGTATCACAGATGCTTGTATCACAGAATTAAAAATAATTGTACTATACACTCACCTAAAGGATTAGGAACACCATACTAATACAGTGTTTGACCCTCGTTCACCTTCAGAACTGCCCTAGTTCTACGTGGCATTGTTCCAACAAGGTGCTGAAAGCATTCTTTAGAAATGTTGGCCCATATTGATAGGATAGCATCTTGCAGTTGATGGAGATTTGTGGGATGCACATCCAGGGCACGAAGCTCCCGTTCCACCACATCCCAAAGATGCTCTATTGGGTTGGGATCTGGTGACTGTGGGGGCCATTTTGGTACAGTGAACTCCTTACCTGTGTCCCAAAGTGAAGGTTGCACACTTCGAAGGCCATGCACTTCGAAAGCCAGGCCAGGCCTTCAAAGTGCACGAAGCGGCACAAAGGGCGAACCGAGGGAAAGGGTTGCCAGGTCTGAATACCAAAACCCCTCCAATTGTTATTCAAAAGTATCGGAATTACGGCCAGAATGGGCCAAAATATCCCAAAATGCGGGGCCCGGGCAGTAGAAATATTGCTTAAGTCAAGACAACTTAACCTGTGGACTATAGGCTACAAACACCCCAAAGCAACAGTAGTCTAAATGCAACCCCATTCCAGACTTGTGACAACTGACAGCGGACGTTTGTGAGGAGATTTTAATAAGAGAAATGGAGCATATATATAAATGCTCTTTTATTAAAAAGCTAATATATATATATATATATATATATATATATATATATATATATATATATATATATATATATATATATCTTTTTATTGGATTTTGACATGCTTCAAAGCCTGCGACGATGGGAGACCAGACCATAAGCAGGTAAATCTGTAGCCGGTTAAATTGTCAAATTGCAAATATTAGTTAACAGTTTATTTCTTATGTTAAATGTAACTGTTACAATATATTTAAAACATTTATATATACGTCCAAGTCTTTTTTTAAGTAGGCCTACTTATTTTTATTCTATCTACTTTTTATGACATGCCAATGAAAGTGTCAAAAAATGTTTTCATCTGGTTAAGCTGATCATTTAAATTTCTGTTGTTTCTGATGTTAAACTTAAGTTATATTATTTGTCTATAAATAGGCTAGTTGTAAAAAGTCTACTTTAGGTAGGCTATAGACCAATTTATTTTCATTTACACATTTTAAATTACATGACAAGAAAATATATGTATAATCATATATAAATGTGTTTAATGTAGCTACAAATTATAACTTGCATTACAAAAATAAACAATGTAGGCTATAGAACAACCACTTTTCTTTAATTTAGCCTACGTTTGAAGTTAACAAAAATGAACAACAGACAGCAGTTTCTTTGTTTAATTTACAAATAACAAAAGATAATAATAAGCTAATAATATAGCCTAGCCATTTAAATTGTTCTGTGTCGGCCACGCATTCAGCCTTTGGAGGATCGATCTTTCAGTGACCGTTGTCAGTGAACATTCATTCATTCATTCATTCATATAATAAACTTTATTTTAGCATCTAAGTCAGCAGTTTTCGTTTATTTGCATTTTTTCTTATAATTCTGAGAGACAGATGGCACATTTGATTTAGCCTATTTTTCTGTGATATTTGTTTTAACTACGGTGTTGACAGTATAGCCTAGGCTTTAAGAAAAATAAATGATTACACGGACAATTCCTATCCCCAGTGTCTCTCTTTCTGTAAGGGAAATTTAAACGATAGATTCTGGAAACAAAATCTAAATTTAGCTGGATCAGTCAGGTCAGGAATCAAATAATTTATAGCGGGTGAGCACGGAGTGAATTTAACACGCGAGCGGAATGGTGTGGTGCGGAATAGCGGGAGCGGGACGAAAATACAGCCCCGTGCAGATTTAATTTTGAAGGCTATTTAAAGAAAGCATATGGAAAAAAAGAAAGAAACAGCGAAAAGGGTGATAATGGACTGATTCCTCTTAAGAGAATGGTTGAGAAATAAATAGAATTTATGCAACTAAAAATTGGGAAATTAAAGTTTATCTTGGTTGCTCAGGGCAGGGAACTGAACTGTGCGGATGCACTAAACGTTTTATTTACTTTGTTGTGTTCTATCCAGGCTACACTTGAGTTACCGACCGCTATACCTTCTTTAACTGGGAAATCTGATCGAGTGCCACGGGAATGCGGACCACCAGCGTGCTATGAATTCTGGGATAGGGAAGGCTGCGAAGTTGTGGGAAGGTTCCATCTGCTGTACCCTTCCTTTGCCTGAGAACCGAAGGGCGCATTTTGAAGTCACTCATGAATTGCGGCAGCCTTTGTCGCACCGCTGTGATGCAATCGCACTTCAAATGTGGCCTTCAGAGGTGCTGCTTTCACATTGGGACAGCCTTCGTAGTGCCGCTGTGACGTAATCGCACTTCAAATGCGGCCTTCGAAGTGTGCGCACTTCACTTTGGGACACAGCTCTTGTCATGTTCAAGAAACCAATTTGAAATGATTCAAGCTTTGTGACATGGTGCATTATCCTGCTGGAAGTAGTCATCAGAGGATGGGTACATGGTGGTCCTAAAGGGATGGACAGGTAGAAACAATGCTCAGGTAGGCCGTGGCATTTAAACGATGCCTAATTGGCACTAAGGGGCATAAAGTGTGCCAAGAAAACATCCCCCACACCATTACACCACCACCACCAGTCTGCACAGTGGTAACAAGGCATGATGGATCCGTTTTCTCAATCTATTTACGCCAAATTCAGACTGGCGTAAATAGAATCGAGACTCATCAGACCAGGCAACATTTTTCCAGTCTTCAACTGTCCAATTTTGGTGAGGTCTTGCAAATTTTAGCCTCTTTTTTCTATTTGTAGTGGAGATGAGTGGTACCTGGTGGGGTCTTCTGCTGTTGTAGCCCATCCGCCTCAATGTTGTGTGTTGCAGCTTCACAAATGCTTTGCTGCATACCTCGGTTGTAACGAGTGGTTATTTCAGTCAAAGTTGCTCTTCTATCAGCTTGAATCAGTCGGCCCATTCTCCTCTGACCTCTAGCATCAACAAGGCATTTTCGCCCACAGGACTGCCACATACTGGATGTTTTTCCCCTTTCAAACCATTCTTTGTAAACCCTAGAAATGGTTGTGCGTGAAAATCTCAGTAACTGAGCAGATTGTGAAATACTCAGACCAGCCTGTCTGTCACCAACAACCATGTCACGCTCAAAATTGCTTAAATCACCTTTCTTTCCAATCCTGACATTCAGTTTGGAGTTCAGAAGATTGTCTTGATCAGGACCACATTCCTAAATGCTTTGAAGCAACTGCCATGTGATTGGTTGATTAGATAATTGCATTGATGAGAAATTGAACAGGTGTTCCTAATAATCCTTTAGGTGAGTGTATATTATAATATATAACTTATTTTTTAAATTGCAATGACATTTTACTGTAAAATTTGATCCTTAGTGAGCAAAAGAGACTTTAAACTGGTGTTTATTTCTATGATTTTGGATAGAAGGCTAATCTTGAAATTTCCCAGTTTCAACAAATAGTGATGCTTGGCACGCAGTAATAATCCAATATGTGTGGCACAGAGCATCACAGCAACATTGTTCAACAGCATGTGCGATCTCTGAACGCTAAGGGCTCATATCAGTCAATGCACTGTTTAGCAATTTCCCCTTCTTTCTTCCTGTGCAGTTGCCCTCACATCCTCTCTCTCTCTCTCTTTCTCTCTCTCTCTCTCTCTCTGCCCTTTGCAAATCCCTTTTGCCACCATATTACTGCAGGAATGCTGTCAACTAAAACACATACACACACACGTAATGCTCTGAGGCTGTTGTGATTTTAACGGCTCTTGACAAAACAGAGGGTTTAATTGAGGTCAAACAAACAACAGGAAAATATGTTTCCCCCCCCTTTTCCAAGAGCTGCCGGACAAAAATAAAGAAAGTGAGACTGAGCTTCATTCTTAACACAGACTTACAATGGAAGTGCCATAAGTGAGTCAAATTAAGCCTCAGACACTAATTATGCCACACTGAAGCATATCGGCTAACCACAAAACCCACTAAAGCTTAGACACTTGCATATAATAGTGTTTAGCAGTAAGAGCACTCTCTTCAGGCCGCACACACAAATTATTTTGACTGAGAATGCCATGACATGTCAATAAATAACACATACTATTGTGCTGTTTGCTGGCTGCACGCAAATGACAAAATCACATAACTAAATTGCTAAATTATATATATGTGTGTGTGCCCTTGTTTATATTACATTGTGGGGACCAAATGTAACCAGATGGGATAGTAGAGCCTGAGATCACATACATTGTGGGAACCAGCCAGCGGTCCCCCTTTTTCAAAATGCTTGTAAATCATACATGATGAGTTTTTTTGAGAAAGTAAAAATGCAGAATGTTTCCTGTGACGGGTAGGTTTAGGGGCAGGGGTGGTATAGGGGGATAGAAAATACGATTTGTACGGTTAAAAACCATTACGTCATCACAAAGATAGTGAACCAGATGAGTCTGTGTGTGTGTGTGTGTGTGTGTGTGTGTGTGTGTGTGTGTGTGTGTGTGTGTGTGTGTGTGTGTGTGTGTGTTAGTGTGTGTGTGTGTGTGTGTGTGTGTGTGTGTGTGTGTGTGTGTGTGTGTGTGTGTGTGTGTGTGTGTGTGTATGTGACACAGTCGCTAAGAGTTTTTCGAAGGCCCAAAATCAACCTAGACATTAGACAGACACCACTTCTTCCACCTCCTTCCTCGACCCGCACATTCCAAAGGCTCTTTGAACATCACACAAAGACCTCATACTAGGGCTGGGCGATAAATCGATTTTATCGATTCATTCGAGCTTGTAGTTCACGTCAATTTTTGTGAATGAAAATCGGTTTCCTCTTAAAAATCCGCTGACGCTCCCTTCTGGGCTCCCATAATGGTTCAGTCCTCCACTCGCAAGTTTGCCACAGAGATACACAAACAACAAGGATAGCGTCTAACAACATACAGTGTCATTTGTAATTGGTTCAGTTTTTCACAGAACAATAAACAATACCCCGCTGCAAAGTGTGTTTGAAGTCTGAACGGAACCGCGTTACTCATTTGAGCTGCGCGGACAATGAATGCAGCGCGAGCTCATACATGGGCCGATCTCGTGACAGACACGATACACAACGCTGGAGATCCAGTGAGAGAGTGTTTAAATTCACCACAGAATTAATAACATTGCTACTGTGATCAAATGGAAGCGTTCAGCGCAGAATTCTGTTATGAACCACAGATATCAGATCAAACAGAGCTGAGCGAAGGTCAGGGGTTTCAGTCACAAATCACCAACATTCACCATGATTTACTGCAGTAAAACCACATGGATTTAATGTTATTGTCATTATTTATCTCACGATTCCTACAACCTTTTGAGATTGAAATTCAAGCACTTTCCAGTGGTTTTCAAGAGCTTCACACTTATTTCCAGCACTTCAAAGCTCTAAATATCCAATTTTAATGTTATTTTTAATGTGATGGTTTTTAAAACTAAAAGTTTAAAGGGGTCTTGTGAAAGAAATAGTCGAATGTTTTTTTGTGTGTTTTTTTTTTGTTGTTGTGTGTAATCCATCCAAACAAGCATTTTTATTTTAAAAAGATATGAAATGCCCACCACTATAACCAGCAGAAGAGCACGTATTGATTCATTAGCTATTTCCACTCCCTAATATATGGAGAAAAGTACAAAGTCACAAAGTCTCAGAAAAAACTAAACTTTTCTTCAGATTGTGAATAAATTACACAGAAAACAAGTAAAGAGCTCCTTTAATAATCACTGAAGCTGTTGGTCAGTTCAGTGTGAGACTATTGAAGAACAATGGTAATCTATATTTAATAAGTGCATAAAATGTAAATCTTTTTTTGCACATAACTGTTGTTAATAAAAGTTAATTTGATCTGCATATCAATTAATAAACCTTTGATATGTATACTGTATATTGCAAAAGATATGGTGCCCATTTATACTGTGGAATAGTCGGGGGTTATTCACATGCTGAAAGTTTTGCACCCTAGGTAGGCACTCTATCATGCCGCAAATATTTTACCTAAACAAAATAAAGTTAAAACTCGTTTTGAACAATTTCTTTGTCATCGGCAGATTGATTTTTTGTTGTTGTTGTTGGCCATATCGCCCAGCCCTACCTCATACAAATGCAGACACGAGGAATACACTTAAACCATAGATTCAATAATATGAAATAATCCACCCAAGAGCGACTTAAACATATACTAAGGTATTATGTATATTTTCATGTAACTTGTGAAATTTCTCTGTACACTAGACACGCATTACATATCTTGTACTCCCATCATAGGAATAGCAAACTGTTTGATGTCTATGTGATGGATAAATGATTCTCATCATTTTGATGTAAGGTAAATTTGTGTAAAATGTAAATGTTACAATGGACAATGGTAAAATGGACATTACGCTAATGATATGCACGAACAGGAGAACAATATCTCATTGGCCGTTTAAAACTCCCGGGCAACCAGCACAAGGACAAAAGCAGCGTTTAATAAACAAGATATCAGGACTTTTGTTTTGCTTGGTGCTTTACTGACTGCCATGGTTTTGCGGTGACTTCTGCTTTGATCGTGCAGGCCTTTCCTGCCTGCACTCAGCATCCTCCGAACTACCCAGAGCTCTTCACCACACTTCAACCAGCTAACACTATCCAGAATTCAGCTTTAACCCCGCAAAACCAACTATCTGTCCCTCTGAACACAACAACTGACTACCAATCGAGCAACACCGTGCTTAGAGGAACCCATGCTCGTAGGAGAATTCAAACGCCAGTACTTCATTCTGGCTGAACTGATAAAAATCGTTAAAAAAAAAAAACGTATCTAAGCGAACAAACTAAGGTTGACCTGCTAGTATATTGATTCTCAGGTTGTGGTTAAGAAATCATTGGGACTTCACTCCTTTCCATTAACAAACATCCCTTTCCCAGTAACTGAATGAATGTGTGTTTTCGTGAGTTTGTGTGTTTAGAATAGTTCAATAAACTTTTGTTTACCTTTTTCATCTATACAAGTGTCTTTGGCTATGTGTTTATAAGTTACTGCCTCAAACTGATCGATTGTGTTAGCTAAGCTCACAAACAGTGAACATAAAATTGATATTATTGCTGTTTCTTAATGCATATGGTCAAAGAATCATATAAAAATCACAAAATTGTTCATTGCAAGAAGTCACTTCAGCAGACATGTTGCAGACATTCGGCTACAGTAGCTGACAGGTGATTGATGTGAGCTCAACTGCCTTCACTCCAGATTTGCATGAAGCCAAACTGTTTTCAAGTCTGTAGAAACACTGGCCACGCCCACATCCTGATGTCAACGGTCGGTGTCACTCACGTCACACGAAATGCATTCAGATCAGTTTGTTGCTGCTGGTGATGTGAATGCAGATTGACTTTGAGATATTATGTTTACTTGAACCTGCACTTTGATGGATGTTTAAGTTAGAAAAAAAAAAAAAAAAAAAAGCAAAGCCACAGTGGTGGTGTATCATTGAGATACTAATTATAGATTTTGTTAATAAAATTGTATTACCAATTTTATTTGTTTTAACTTTTAGATTTATTTTAGTTATACTTCAACTAAATAAAAATAAGCAATGATGCCTTGAAACTATCTTTACAAACTTATAGCAATCAATAATATAAGAATATCCTGTAAGTTTCAAAGCTGAAAACTTCCTTGTTTGTCAAAGAAAAGCTTTAATAGACACCAGGCCCAGAAAACGATTGTGTGCTTCATCCTAATCGAGTGACGAAACACCGCCTCTACAGAATAATAAGCACATGTAATTCAATAGCCTCAGCCACCAACTGGAGGAGCCCTTCGGATTGCGCTAGCCAGCAGCAATAAACATGCCGAAGCTATTCCTGGTTGTGGAAGAACACAGTCGCTGCATAAGCTTCCTTCGGATTCTAATATTAGGAATGTGTGCTTGAACTTTATTTTTAATGAAGTTCCAGCTGACGTGAGGAAGACATTCGTGTGTCCGGTTCATTTCACCGCAAAATCGTTTGTCAACAAGTCTCAGGTCGATGCTGGAATTGCAGACATATTGAGATTAAAACACAATGCTGTGCCTTCTATATTGTATATGACAGGAATGGTGCAACACACTTATGTGAGTAAAACATGTTTTTTATATGTAATAGTATTGCATTGCTATAGATCGTTTTGATTATGTGCACGTGTCTAACAGAACATACCTTTAAAACGCTGTCACAGGGCTGGAGAATCCCTTATTTGCTGGTTCATAGCGATTCGGGGTCAGACTCAGACATGTAAGGGCCAGGGCTCGGAAAAATCTGTGTGTTTTCCAGTTGGGCTACCAAAACGTAAGCCCGTCGGCAGGCCGGTAAATCTCAAATAGTGAAATAATATTCCTTTCTTGATCTGCGCTATTCATTCTCTCTTGACTTGACATTTGAAGGGCGGGCATGTGTGTGTATTTTTTCCACCTTTTATCCACACCTATCGGGCAGGCCATGTTATACAAAAATAATATTCCAATCAATCGCAGGTGGATGAAAGATAAATCATTGTGTTTATTTGATAAAAATGTTTATGAGCCCTGTGGTCGAGAGAATCATTCTGGTTGCCGCTTTCAAAACAAACCCTCATGTTAACTTACAGGAGCATAGATATGACAGGGGAGTTGAAGCTCATTAAATATGCTAATCTTATCCAATCCTAGCCGTGGGCATTTACTTTCAAGTCTCCAGTGCTGCATGCCCATCAAAACCCAGCGTTCAGAAGAGAGCCTCAAAACTAGAGTAGAAAATAGCCTATTACTTATCAGTTACAGGTTACAGGGTACAGGTCAGAGCTTATTAGCCCAAGTTGTTTATGTAAATGTTTAATGTAAAGCTATGTGCTTTGAGACATGAGGTAATTTAGCGCCATCTCTTGTGATGCTCTGCTCTGGCTGTGTGTGTTCATGAGTTTCTAAGAAGGCTTTGAGTAGCACTCTGAAGGGAGGGATGATCCTATGTTTTCAAAGCTAGCTTGCTATTGTTTGCCTCTCTGAAATTGCCTACCCTACCTTTAATGATAAGGTAGGGTCTCCATTACATCAACATTTTCTTTTGTATTTATCAGGTTTTATATTTCTTTTGACACAGCAACATCTAAGTTTACAGAAAGTGTGCATATATAACCACACTCACAAAAACACAAGTTTTATGGAACCTTTTCATATTAGATATAATGATTTTTACTCTATTAAAACTGTAATTCTATTCTCTAATCATAAACCTACCCATCACAAACTTTCTGCATTTTTAGATTTTCAAAAAAACATCACTTACAGTAGTTTGATCAATAAGCCTTTTCCTAAAAAAAAAAAGCCCCCTCACGGACAAGGGTTTTGAATATTGCCCTCTTTAAGGGAACATTTTGTCCTCATAACATAACACACACACACACACACACAAACACATACTTACGCATGCACTCATGCATGCACTCACACACCGAGAGAATAAAAGTAACTATAACCTGATGTAAACTTCAGTAGGTGGGCAGAAGATAAAAATTATGATTGCATGGGTGATGTGGGATTTATGAGAAACATCTTTGCCCTGTTTGTTCTGGCTGGTTGATCATGCTGCTGATATTTTTACCCTTCCTCACATCCCTGCTGCTACAAAGACATGAATTAATACAAATTACATCTCAAAGCCCCTGTATTTACTTACATAATGAAGAGCAGAAATTATTCCGACACGTAAATTAAAAATGATTTCATGCGTACATGCATATCTTTTCTCTCAGCTCTTGAGCTGCTAACAGGCTGATTTAACGGCTGCTGTTTAATATCTCCCCAGCACGTCAGAGTGCCACTGACAAGCCAATCTGACCCATTTAGAAAACAAAGACAGATAAATATAAATCGCTCCGTGTGTTTCCTGTGGAGATGAGAGAAAGCGAATCCCCGGAGAGAGCGAAAGATGAAGGCTTGTAGAGAAATAGGACTGGTTTGGTGGGGGTTGACTGTAGGCACAAGATATATCCCTCCTGATACAAAAAAAAAAAAAAAAAAAAAAAAAAAAAAAAAGATAAATGAAAGGAGAACAAAAATCCAGGAAAAAAAAACACATGGTAGTCGTCTCCCTGTAGATTTCCAAATGAAAAGAAAAATGCATGCCATCCAGAGACAAAACAAAAATAACACTCCTCTGAGCCTATAAAAGCGCCGTATGGTTGGGTGTTTTAGTGTCAGTTGTGGGTCACCTATTTTCAATAACTTAGTTACAGAGGTTTTAATCTGCCTTGTGTTAAAATCTTCACCTTAGGTGGATGAAAGTGCTGTTCTTTAAAGGAATAGCTTGGTACATGCGGCGAATATCAAATGTCTTCACATGGAACCTCTAGTGCTCATTGGAAAAACATGCTCCTACCTACATTTTTTAAAAACGTACCAATACATACAATTCATTGTAGTTTCCAGATGAAATGAACACTGCTGACAGAAATTATGATTACTGGGACAAATCATTGATTAATAAAGACTTATATTACAATGAACTGGCTTTTTATTTTATATTGTTGTCTGAGGTCAACTTATGATCCAAAAACATCACAATGAATAAGCAATAGGCTATTTTCTACCCTGGTTTTAAGACTAGCTCCAGAAAATGCTCCTTTTTTATGGGCATGCCGCATTGGAAACACCCTCTGCTATGATTGGATAACAATTTTGCATATTATAATGAGTTTCAAATCCCATATCAGTACACGTGGGGAAATGCTTAGGGGAAATGTGAAAAAACGGCAACTGGAGTGATTCGCCCATACACGTTCGGCTCAGAGTCTGATCCTGAATCGCAGGACGATGAAACAACAGCACCTCAAATACAAAGGATCCTCCAGCCTGTGACAGCGTGTTAAGTTATTGTTAATAATGTTTAGTTAGGCATTTACACAAAATCAGTAGATAAAGTGATTAAACAAATGCCATACTATCACATATAAAAAACATTATTTACACCATTGCACCATTCATGTCGGATCAAATATAGAGCATCATCCTGTTTTTAAATCTCACTATGTCTGCAAATCCAGTCTCTTTAAAAACAAAAAAGAATCGGTGGAGAAATGAAGCGAACAAATGTGTCTTACCTATGTACTTCAAAATAAAGTTCAACCACATTCCTAATATTGGAATTATCCAGCGACTAGGGATGGCTCGATACCACAATTTTGGCTTTGGTATGTTACCACAATCTAATACCGAAGTACCGTTATTAAAATGATACCACACGGTCTGATAATGGTAAAAGTTTTTGTTGTTTGCATCACATAGCTTTTTTTCTCATGTAGTAAACTTGCTAGGCAGCTCACCTGCATTGCATTTCCAATACATGAAACAAGTCATAATAAAAGAGATCAAAGACTTACAGAAGCAGCTAAAATGGCAAGGTTACATCAGCAAATGCATTTCCGTCTCATGTTTGCTTTTGATAACAGTAAAGGTTAGGTTTAGTGTAGAAGCAACATTATGTTCAAACACGATAAAGCACTAACCCCATTAGCGGGCATTTTGTTTCCGAACTGTGGCAATACATACAACGACCAACATATTATAACATTATCAGTTTCACAATCATCTGCTTCAGGCAAAAATGAACATGCTTTTAGCTTCGCTCGCTGGACAAATCACTTTGAAAGTGTTGCGGAACGTGCAAGAAGCAACGTAATATCATTTTTGTTTTCCAAAGAGCCTGGGATGTTTAATGCTCGACTAAAGAAAGTCATACGGGTTTTGGAGCAAGTCTGGATAGAATTTTAATTTCTGGCCGAACATACCTTCAAGTTGATGGTTCCATGTGATCGTGCCAGAGCATGAGGTGTTTCCTGTTGCATTATGAGACTGAAGCAGCATGACCGATGACTTTGACAATACTGTAGAACTGAAACATCTGGATCTGTTCTCCATCGCCAGGCATGTATAATCAAATATAAGCATAGAGTAATCAAATATACAGCAACTAGTCACGGTCACGCAACACTGATAAATGCCTGACTGACTCCTCCTAATGATGCCTGGTTACACCTCACATCCCATACAAACAGGCAACACAGAGCTTGCGTAAAAAAAAGCGCAATTATTAAGAAAATAACACTTTGTGACATTTCTCCTTATTATCAATGTTGAATACGGTTGTTCTGCTTAAAATTTCTGTGGAAACCATAACACATTTTTCAGGATTCTTCCCTTTCTAAACGCATAGAGAAGGTACGGTGGCTGAAAAAGGACAAAAATGAGAGAGAGAGAGAGAGAGAGAGAGAGAGAGAGAGAGAGAGAGAGAGAGAGAGAGAGAGAGAGAGAGAGAGAGAGAGAGAGAGAGAGAGAGAGAGAGAGAGAGAGAGAGAGTGAGAGAGAGAGAGAGAGCAGAGAGCAGAGAGCAGAGAGAGCAGAGAGAGCAGAGAGTGACTAGAGCTCCGCTAGAGAAGTTTGTCCTTTTAGGGCTACTGTAGAAACATGACGGTGTGAACATGACAGCGCGATTTCACTGTAAGGGGACTCGTGGTGTATGTAGATTGGGTAATAAAAATATAACAGTACATTATGTAAAGTCTTTATACAGCACTGAAAACATAGATATGTATATTATATTGCATTTCTGTCAATATAGCCTCATAAATACTACACATTGCAAATGTAATTGCAGCGGTAATTATAGTTGCAGGTAAAAATATATTATAAGTACATTGTAAAAACATGTACTATGTACACAGTAAGTGCATTGTATCAAATTATTAATAATACATTTTGGGTAACACTTTAGAAAAATGGTCATTAGTTAACTACATTAGTTAACATTAACTATTAATGAACTGCACTTATAAAGCATTTTTTTCTCTTTGTTCATGTTCATTTCAACATTTACTAATATATTATTAAAATCTTGTTAACATTAGTTAATGCACTGTGAACTAACATGAACAAACCATGAACAGCTGTATTAAATAACATTAACAAAGATAAACAAATACAATAGCACATGTACTGATCATGGTTAGTTCATGTTACATTAACTAAAGTTAAAGGTGTCATGAACTGGCTTTTTTTCTTTTTTATACTATTGTCTGAGGTCAACTAATGACGTTTGTGTGGTTTTTACATTCAAAAACATCATAACTAAGTTATAGGCTATTTTCTACACTGGTCTTCTGAACGCTGGGTTTTAATGGGCGTGCCGCACAGACTTGGAAGTAAATGCCCATGGCTAGGATTGGATAAGATTTGCATATTTAATGAGCTTCAGCTCCTGTCATATCTATGCCCCTGTCAGTTCAGATCACATGAGGGAGAGATTATTTTGAAAGCGGCAACCTCAACTTGTCTTTATTAAATATACACAATGATTTATTTCTCATCCACTCACGATTGTATTACATGGCCCGCACGATCGGTCGATATAAGTGTGAACCGCGCGCTCACACACACGTGTACGCCCAGATCAAGAAAAAAATTTCTGCCAACGGACGTACGTTTTGGTCTGGTACAGCCCCGAGACTAGTACTATTACTTATAAAAAAAGACGTTTTACTCACATAAGTTTGTTGCACCATTCCTGTCGGATCCAATATAGAAGGCACAGCATTGTGTCTGGAAATCCAGCACTTGAGACTTGTTTACAAATGGCTCAACAGTGAAATGAAGCGAACACACAAACGCTCTTCCCCACGTGAGCTGGAACTTCATTAAAAATAGTATCAAAGTATCAAACATTTCTAACTTTATGATCCGAAGGAAGCTTATCCAGCGACTGTGTTCTTCCACAATATCTTGCTATCTTCTTCCACATTTATTGCCGCTGGCTAGCGAGCCGATCAGCTCCATGAGTCAATGGGCGGGGCTTCTGAATTAGATGAGTCGGTGGGCGGGGCTACTGAAATAGATGAGTCGGTGGGAGTGGCTACTGAATTACACGTTCTGTATAGGTGGTGTTTCGTAGCGCTATGACATAAGAATGAAGCACACAATTGTTTTCTGAAACTGGTGTCTATAAAAGCTTTTCTTTGACTAACAAGGACATTTTCAGCTCTGAAACTTAGAAACAGGATAATCTTATATTATCATGGCCTTTTATATATCAAAAGTTCAAGGGAAAGTTCATTTCTCAATTCATCACCCCTTTAAATAATGACCATTATTCTAAAGTAATACCAATTTTTGTGCATAACAATTAAAGACGCCTAATATAAAGTGTGACCCAATTATTCAATATTATTGAATAAATCTAACAGAGTTACACCAATGAAAAGAATTGAAGCATCTGATTATAAAGAACTTCCCTTATTGAGCCAAATTTCTTTGTAATCTGTCATCATAATGCTGTAAACATTTCATATACAGGATGACGGAGTGAAGCTGCGTTTATATCCATGATCACATTCAGGAGCGATGATTGTCTTTTTTCAGGGGCTTGAATTCACAAATACGAATGACTCACCATGGAAATGAAGCATTATCTAGCGAAACAAACACAAGAAAAGCTCAACTCTCTCCGGTTTCGCTGGGAATGAGATGGCAGAACTAAGCAAATTGCAGCTGAAAGAAACTCCGGGAGGGGCGGCGGAGATGCACACCTGTGGTTTCTCCAAACAGGAACGCTTTTGTAGCGACTATCTCAAGGAAGATCTTGAGTGATCTTCAAACACACTCCCAACAGTGCTGGAGGTCCATTCTTTACATTTCAACACGTTATTAAAATATCCAGTCTGTGAACTACACTTAATTAACCAACAATACATAGAACAACACAAGAGAAACAAACTGGGTTCAGCCACGCAGTTACCCTATACGAATTTGTCATGAATGAGTGATGGTGTGCATTTCTGCCCCAGACGTCCAAACATTTCTCCGCTGTTGTTTGGAATGCGGTAAGTGATGTTCTCTTCGGTCTGGTATGTAAAAGCGTTCTGGTGCTTTGGGTAGATGTGTGCTTGTTTAGTACTGAAGACTCCTAATGGTTCTTTGCTTTGCCTGTGGCTCCAATGCAAGTCTTCGGAGCCTCATCTATCAACAGGTCAATTGACAAGCCCTTTCCTGTCTCTATGCCTCAGAAGAACAAGTAAAAGCGGCACTGAAATACAAAGTTAGGTTTTTCTGTGACAGGAGAGGAAGAAACAGGGAAAACAGAAGGAATATAAAATGTAACATTTAAACATTACAAGCCTTGTGTTCAAGGTTGTGAAACGAATTGAAGTTGCTAATTGAAAACACTACATTTTGGAAAAATTTGCAATATAATCGCAAAAAAGGTTTTTACGCTCACATTAAGCTTTTCAGGCAAGTTGGAAAAAGGAATATTACACAAAACTGCAATGAAAGTGTTTTTCCGTTTTTACAGGTCACCTGGCATATGTAAAAGTCAATCCTTCTTTAAGATCGTGCGGTATGTTTGGACAGAAGATGAGACAATTCTTAATTTAACTCATAAAAGACAAAATAACTACCAACCCAATCTCACAGCCATTTGTATTTTACAAGGAGGCTAATTCGTACGTATTTGTAGCCTGACATGGTCACACTAAATTTGAGTCAGAATATGAGTCTGATACTGCTCCATTGGGCTGTGATTATGAGGCATTTTTCAGCCAAACCAGGAAAGACCTCGATTGAATAGAACTACAACCAATCAGAGCAACGCAAAACATTAGTTGTCAAACGTCAACAGAACTAAACTGCACTTTGTTGCCAAGTCTGCAGTTTTCCCGAGGGTTGTTTTCCATGTCCGCGGGTTGAAGCAACCTCAATTATGTGATATATAGACCCAGGAACGCAAATTTTAGCAGGCAACCTTACCAAAATAACACAAGTCAATTTATATGATTTCACACGAATTACCTACCCCTAACTCCTCCCCTAAAAACTACCCATCACTGCAATAAAGACAAATTGTACAAATTTAAATGAGTGAGGACAAATGTATACAAATTGGTTGTTAGATAGCGTTAAAATAATGAGAATACTGGATTCTATACAACTACGAAATGCCACAATTTATCAAGACTTTGAAGCAGATATGAGGGAGAAACACCCAGAAACACGTGCCCGTCCCCAAGTAGAAGCAATTTTCTTTGCTATTAATGCTTGGATAACACGCCTACGTTTTCTTCGATTAAACTTAACGGCTGGTGTGGTGGCAGCGATACACTGAACAACATCTGTCACTGCGATTTTTGACTTACTGCAAGAGGGAAAATATATTTTAGTTTCATCACCGGTTAATGGAAAACGGTATCATTTCACAATCGTTTTTAACAAAAAATATTACAAAAGTTTTCATAAACTGAAACAGAGCTAAAATAAAATTAAAAATAAAAGAGCAAATGTTGTTTTGGCATGTGACTGACTTTTCATTGATTTTTTTTTTTTTTTTTTTTTTTTACATCTGAAAATGACAAAAACGTAATTCATAAATAAATCACAACTTGTGTGTCCTTGAAACAAATGCATTCACCATGAATAGAGGAACCCTAGTGTGAAACTCTAAAATATGCACAGCTGAAGAAGACCTAAAATTGTAAATATTGCACATCTAACCGGAACAATATATCCATCCATCTAATAATGCCACAAAATGCAATTAGCCACAAACCCTTAACACAGGAACAGCATGGTGGGTTTACATCACAGGGATAAAAAGTAGGGGTGTGACAAGGTCTCATACCACGAGATCTCACAATATTAAAATGTAATGAGATTTATTGTCGAGTGAAAAGCTGTCTCGCGATATCTCTTCACAATTCGCGTGAGGGTGAAATTAGGATAGAATCTTTTTTTTTTGGAAATAAAAACCCTTTTAATTTAGTTGGATAATGGCCGCTTCAATTGTAAACTATTGTAACCATCTGCTATGCTTATCCAACACGAGTTGCACAGAGCACAGCGGTAATCACAGTTCACAGATCATGTGACGAGAGTAAGGCAAGATGACTAACAAGACCATGGCAGAAGATTCGTTGCACAAAAGAGCCTAAGCAACTGATTAATGTCTTATCTTTTAGAATGCGCGCTGAGCACCACCGCTCCGTATACAGAGTATTGTGTGATCGTGAAATATAAAGTAAAACAAGCTCACTGATGCTTGCAAATTATGCATATACAATAGCCTGTCTCCCAATATCAAAGCTATCCTAGGCTGGGCTGTGTAGTTGTAACCACCTGTGCTCTCTGTTTTCGTCTGTTTGCACTTTGAATATTGAGAGAGTTATTTGATCATGGTTGCACTTATAATCAGTTGAGTTTGTGGCAAAACCTTATACAGTGCTTGTATATTGTCTTGCAATGCATTCGATAATTCATACTTAGTAAGTAGAACTGAAATGACATTCATTACAAGATGATGCAAATATCTTGTCTCGTCAAGTTCTTGTGAACCCAATATCAATCTCGACTCATGAACGTGTGTCTTGTCACACCCCTAATAAAAAATGATAGCTGTTAAAATTGTGTAAGCATGATAACAATAACAAGCCAGAGGAGCAACAGCAGTGCAGCTTCTGCTTTACTAAAGGCTCACCTGCAGGCTGCTGGGTAACAAGTCACTTTTGTTAGATGCCATATTGAATTCCAAGCATCAAATGACCGCAACCCCTCCATACGCTCTCTCTCTCTCTCTCTCTCTCTCTCTCTCTCTCTCTCTCTCTCTCTCTCTCTCTCTCTCTCTCTCTCTCTCTCTCTCTCTCTCTCTCTCTCTCTCTCTCTCTCTCTCTCTCTCTCTCTCTCTCTCTCTCTCTCTCTGGAAAGTGTTGGGAAGCTGATAAATTCTTAATCCTCTCTTCACTATATGCACCCATTGTTCTTTCTCATAAAGGGTTTCTGTTCACAAGAGCACATGCAACCCTGTTTGCATTGTTCTGGAAAGTGTCAGATGGCTCGTGTGGTGTGTGTGTCTGTGCGCGCACAATGAGCTTAGGGAACACACTGATTATAAGAGGGTCACATGTTTGGGTCATATGTTACAAGAGGAAATGTTAATTTCCAAACAGTGTTTGGAGCTGGGCTGTGCTTCTGTGTGTATTTGTGTACATTTATGTATTTTGCAGACACTATAATGAGTTCACATGCATTTATGGTAAACCAGTATGTGTGTTTCTCTATAAGTGAAAAATGAGAAGGAAACTTTAAACACACTTTAAGAAGAGTACTTATTACAGAATTAATGAATACTTAAAAAAACATACTTAAGTGAGAATCGCATGTATTGTTTTCAGACACTTAATTGAGTTAATTGTAATTCAATTAAAATGTATTATAGTTTAAATTTATATTAAATGCAATAAGCTGAACTCTAGTGCTTCACTGAGTAGAATTAAGTACATAGTGACAAGCTTTTATGAGAAACTAAAATATACTTTAATGTAGTTTCTTTTTAAATGTATTTAAATATATTTAAAATTACATAGTATAGTAATTACATAGTAATTACAAAATATAGTATATATTATATTATCTATATTAAATGTAATGTCAAATAACACACTACAGTTAAATTACTTTAAGGGATGACAAGAGC